>NW_010182997.1:358-10018 GCF_000695765.1 Mesitornis unicolor
CCAGCGACAGGCGAAAATCTGTCGCAGAACAGAGATAAACCAAACAAAGAACCAGCAACCGCAGTATGTAACTATGCTGTAAAACATGTGTATGGAGATGGGTGTGTATATATATGTATGTATGTAAAAAAAAAATAATCCACCAAAACAATAAAAACAACCCATCTGCCGTGATCTTTTATTTGCTACCAAATAACTTACATGGAAAAAGCAACCTTTTGACCTCAAGGCAAGCAGTGAAAAAGAGGAAGCTAAATTCATGACATTGAAAGCTAGCTACATCAATTGCTTCTGTGGTGTCATAGTATTTTACAAATTTATTTCCGTTTCTTTTTGTGCATTTTTTAATGAGAAAATAGAATTAAACCTGTTTTTAAGCACAGAAGAAATCAATGGGAGTTAACCTTCAGCACTCTCACCTATTGTGGAAATCCACCCCCTCAACATCCTAAGGTAGTTTCAGGTTACCAGAACCAAAATGTTACATTCAGCAGTTTCATATACCACTGTCCCCATGTTCCTCCCACATGTCAAGTAAAAAGGTTAATTCTTTCCAGTTTTGTGTATTATGTGTTTTTGCTTCTATGACAGATACTGTGAGTGAGCTGTCAAGTAGAAAGAAGAAAATACTTCTGGAAAACTTTTAAGTGATTGTTTCACAGTATTTTAACTCTTCTCTCAGCCCTTTTTTGGAATATGCAAAGACAACATAAGTGGATTAATTTACACTGAAACATACATTTAAAGTTGTACTTTGTGCTGTTGACCAGGTTATCCCACTACGATCTGCAAGTTAATGTGAGTACATCCTTTGACTTCTAATACTTGGAGGTTTTTTTCTGTATTCTTAAATTACTTATAGAATCAAGAAAAAGACAGTGCTCTTTATCTTTTGGTAAGCTAATGCATAGGCTTAACTTTTCTTGCACTACACAGTGGCAAGGGGTCTTCATTGTGCTGACATTTTTGGGAGAGAATTCCTGTTCTTACCAGAGAAGGGTAGGCAGTGCTCACCCTGTTACTCCTACTTGTGACTTTGCAGACATGAGTCAGTTGTGTAGACATTTCTGGTCATTTTTAGCAGCCCTTTGGCACTAGACTGTTTGTGTAGATGGATGACTTCCTGCCACTGATGATCAAAGGATTGTTGCTCACCTATAGCTTTGATCAGATGACCTGTTTCTTAAAATGCCTATGGCATTTTATGTACTAATTTTCCCAACATTTCTGCCTCTGGTTACAGTGAATCACTGTTAGCAAGAAAGAATTTTCCCTAGTGGGGAAATTTCCAATAATGGGGAAGTTTCCCAAAGAAGGTGGAGTTACATCAACATTTAAAGTTCTGTCACAAGAAGTCCCTGGGCAAATAGTTCTGTTTTTCCTGTCTTCTTCATTTGATTGTGAGGGAAACATACAGCAGCAACACTGAAGAGCATTTTGCACAGTGAATATTTTTTTTTAAAATAAAACTGTGTGTGCCATAGATGTCTGGAGCCAGCAGGAGGAGAGAAGGGGTGTTGTGGTAGGCTTTGTAAGAAAAATAGTGAGAAGATTGCAGCTTGGGTAAAGATCTTTGATTGGTATCTAGGTCTTGAACTGCTTCAGCTGACCCAGCCAGAGGATCCTTCTGCTCAGGGTGAAACAGGAGAAGGATCTGTAATGGTTATTGCAGCAAGTTTTTTCATGCACATCTGGATTTGACCTGGAGCTACTTTCTTTCTCTGAAAATGAAAAATTGAGTACAGCAGCAGATTTTCTCAGTCTTTCTCAGGAATTTTGTAAGTAATAGTCGTACTTCTTCTGTGTGTAGTAAGGCTCATTTTCCTCTACAGTGGGAGAAAACAGACAAACTAAAGTTCAGCGACTGCAGGATACAAGTATGGGTCTTAGAACCGTGAAAGCTCACTTGTTGTTATATATTTTGCGGGAACTAATTAGAACACCTCTCCTGGAGTTCATAACCGACATTCGGATTTCCTGACCAAAAAAGTGTGTGTGGGTTGCATGCATGGGTATAGGTATCTTTCAGACACCGTAGTGTACATGGTATTCGTTCTGAGCAGCCTCTCAGCTGCAGCTTCTACTTTAAAAGAAGTAGAAAGTATTTTGGGGCTGAGCGTGCTACAGCTCTGGTCTTTCTGGCATGGGTAGTGCAGGGAGGTGCACATCTATGCTCGTTAGCCTCAGTGGCTCACTCTTCTGCAGGCTTGCCTCTGGAGTCAGCGTGATCAGAGCACACTGCTGAGATCAGTGTGTCTCTGACATGTTTGGGGAGCTCCCTCTGAAGCTTGTTGGTGCTCTGGACTCTTGTTAGTCAGCGGCATTATGATGGAAGTACTCTCATGTGTGCACATCACTAGAAACTCTTGGGTACCCACTGGATAAGGCAGCAGTTTGCTAATGCTTTTGAGAACATTAGCTGTGGCTAAGGAATGAATTGGGTACCTAACCACATTAATAAGCCTGAGATTTATTTATCAATGAGACAGGTTTTTCACCCTGAGGATCTTATTTATATTTTCCAGTCCCTGTTAGCACAACATCCTTTTGTAATTGCTGGTGCCTCCTTCTCTCAATTCCATCTGTGTTGCCTTCTGCAAAGCCACTATTGGGATCAGGCAGCAGCAATCTCAAGGGGTGAAAGTAGCTTGAATCAAAGTCTTATGAGGAGCTAACTCCTTTAAGCCACAACACTGTAAAGACACACAAAGTGTCTTATGATTCAGGATAATATTGTTACTTTATTATCACCTTAAAGTTGACAACCAGAGAGAGAAAGGCAAAAACATATTGCAATTGTTAAGAGTTGCAGTCCAGATAGAATTTCATCAGTTAGGAAGTGTGACAGGTATTACAGTTGCCTAATTTTTTATGCAAATACAGAAACGACCACTAGAAAACAGTTGAAGGCAATCTTTCCTTATTTTTATGACTCTTGGGGTATCCAAAATGAGGACTTTATTTCAATAAAATTCTACAGTTCTCTGCACTGACAAAAGACTTCCAGTGAGCTTGAATTTGTCTTGAGAGTAATTTGAAAAAATTATGGCAGTGTTTAACACTGGTATTGCTCTGACTTAAAATACATACTTAGCAAGTGCAGTGGCTGGGAGAAGGCTAAGTGTATGAATTGATATTAATCAGTGTTTTATGAAGTTAAAGTGTTGTGTGGAAGTATAAAAGCTATGTCAGTGAAGAGGGGGAAAACTTCTGACAGAAAATGGAAATAATTTACATGTTCAGAGATCAAGCAGCAGAAATTCTAGAAAATAGATTTTGTCTGTGGGCTGACTGTTTTTGTCTCTGTTTTACAAAGGCACTATTGTGTAAATATGTGTAAAAATGAATTCTGTTCACAGTATCTGTAACTTCACGTGCCCCATGATAAATACCATAAGACCAGGTGTTATAAAACAGGATATGCTCACAATATGTTAAAGTAAGGCAAAGAAGTGGGAAAAAACTGAGTTCTATTTCTTCCACTGAAAGCATACAGAAAACTCCTCCATTCTCCTCCCAGCAGGAGCAACGCTCCCTGCTACAGTTTAGGGGAACAATTGCATATTTGTGAGTATTTATTTACTATTTGACAGGTAGTGATAAAGCTTGTATTTTTGCCATAACTAAGGACAAATGTTTAAAGTAAATAAAATTAGATTTCCTTCCTGGACCCATGCAGGAATCTTTCTGCCCCTGCAGCTACTGTAGTTCAAGGTACAATTTTGTCATATTTTCAGCTAGAGTGGAATTCAGTGCCTTCTGTCCAGTTCCTTGTGTGTATTTTACAGTCCAAGTTAGAAATTGAGCAGATATTGATATTTCTCTATTATTTTATCATTTTAGGTTCTATCTACATCATGGAAAAGCCTTTGCTTTTGTATATATTTTTATTCTACTGGCATTTCCTAAATGGTAAGAAGCTGACTCGTGAGAGGCAGTAGAATGGTTTAAGTATGTTTCCTTTCCATGTATAAGCACAGAAATGTTAATTCCTCAGTTTTCCTTCAGGTGCTAGTGTTTGGGGGTTTTTTTCCTTAGTGTTTTAATTAAAAAAGGTCTTAGCATGCTTTTACATTAAACTAGATACATGTGCTTAATATGCATGCTTTGATACAGGGCTAGGTTGAAATCCCTGTTGGTGTTTCAGCACAGGCACAATTTCAGATGAGGTACCATTTGCATTACACAAAAAGTTTTATTGGCAGTGTCACACCTGGGAATTGTCATGTATTCTTTAGCATAATGTGTATAAACAGTTGACATATATACATATAAACAGAACACTCCCACTGGAGGCACTAACAATTGCCTGTTACCATGGCAGTGTTCTGAAACAAACGGCTGTGAGTGGCTCTGCACACACACTTGCTTATTTTTAGTAGAGCAGCATACTGTATGTGTGTGCAAACCAGGTGTCTACAGAGATAAATAGCCCAGTTTGTCCCAAACTTGGGCAAGTGCATTGTAAAAATTAACTTTTCTGAACAGGTAAAATACTTCTGGTCCTTGAAATATCCTATGTATGTGGTAAGACATGACTTCGAAGATTAGGCTTATATTTGAAAAATTAAGTTTTCTTCCAAATTTTGTTTTTCAGCGTTATTCACAGTTGAAGCTCCCCAGTCACTTTACACTGTGGAATATGGGAACAATGTGACGATGGAATGCACATTTCCAGTGAATGGGAAATTAAAATTTAGAGATTTAAGTGTCAGCTGGGAAAAGAAAGATGACTTAAAGAAGCAGGTTTATGTGCTTCTCAAAGGAGAGGAAGACTTCAAAAGTCAGCACAGTGACTTTAAGGGAAGAATAAAATTGTTGAAAGAGAAACTGAACTTGGGACAGTCTCTCCTTCAGATCACCAATGTGAAGCTCAGAGATGCAGGGTTTTACCGCTGCCTTATTGGCTATGGGGGAGCTGACTACAAGACGGTCAATCTGAAAGTTAAGGGTGAGTGCTACTGCAGGAGGTTCAGTGCTATGTGATCCTGTTAAAAGATTTCAGAGGAGTCCCTGAAGTCAGACCTGTCTGGGTTAGCATTTAAAGAAACCTCTCCGGAGACAGGAGCCGCCACAGGGCTGTTGTCAGCTGTATAACTGTAGGTTGAATCCATGTTCTGTCCTTTATTTCCCATAATGACATATAAGAAATGGTGTGGCAAAACCTGTTAGACAGGTCAAAGACCAGAAAGCTAATGTAACTTTCTAAATAGTGTCAAAATTGTAATAACTCCTGTACCTTCAGTTACTATAGAGAGACACAATAGTGATATATACTTTTCCTGTCAAGAACATTATTTATGAAATCCAAACTGATCAAGAGAAGGTTGGCCAAGGGCTGGGAATAAAGAAAAGGTGACTTGCTAATATATGCTATTCTTCTAGCTTCCTACTAGTAATTGTTTTCTTCCATTTGTTTAGCTCCTTATAGAACTATAAGCCAAGGAGTGGTGAGCATAGGAGACAACACATGGAAATTGACATGTCAGTCAGAAGGATACCCACGAGCTGAAGTGATATGGAGAAACAGAGAATATGAAGATTTGACTGATAAGGCAAACACAAGTTACGAAACTGGAAGTGACCAGCTGTATCGTGTGACAAGTACCCTTACAATCAAAAGTAGGATTGATGAGAATTTTTACTGTATATTCTGGAATAAAGAGCTTCAAGAGAATACATCAGCCATTTTACACATAGCAGGTAACATTTCTAAATTAATTTATGGTAATACACTTCAAGGTACTATGTCATTTTGACTCTGTTGAGTCAGCCGTGATTCATTTCTCTTTCCTATCTAATTTTGAAAAGGTTAAAAAGAAATACCTGTGTTGTTAAGTTTTGCTATTAGTGTTCATACTAATACGTTCATCATGCACATGTGGGTAGAGTTCAAGGACAGGAATTTTGCATGACCTCAATTAATGTGAAAATTGAGTCTGAGTGTTAAAAAGTTCCATTATTTGAAAAGCATATAGCTCAGAGCCTAGTATCACACAGAATCACAGAACATTAGGAGTTGGAAGGGACCTCAAAAGATCATCCAGTCCACACCCCCTGCCAGAGCAGGATCACCTAGACTAGGTCACACAGGAACACGTCCAGGTGGGTTTTGAATGTCTCCAGAGAAGGAGACTCCACAACCTCTCTGGGCAGCCTGGTCCAGTGTTCTGTCACCCTCACAGTAAAAAAGTTTTTCCTTGTGTTCACGTTGAACCTCCTATGCTCCAGCTTGCACCCATTGCCCCTTGTCCTGTCACCGGCTATCACTGAGAAGAGCCTGGCTCCTTCCTCCTGACACTCGCCCTTTACCAATTTATAAACATGAATGAGGTCACCCCTCAGTCTCCTCTTCTCCAAGCTAAAGAGACCCAGCTCCCTCAGCCGCTCCTCAGAAGGGAGATGCTCCACTCCCTCAGTCATCTTTGTGGCCCTGTGCTGGACTCTTTCAAGCAATTCCCTGTCTTTCTTGAACTGAGAGGCCGAGAATTGAACACAATATTCCAGATGCGGTCTCACCAGTAATGAAACCTTTCCATATAAATTAAACACACCTTCCAAAAATCTTCTGTTTTACTGATGATAACCATCAAACAAATTTGGACAATATGGTCTTTTCCTGTCAGCACAGCCTTTGCTCTGAGAATATTTAAATTTCACAAACTGTTCACACATTTTTTTGTCCTCTTAAAGTCTGGATTGAAGGAGGATGCATGAAATGAGAAGACAAATACAATTTCTCATTAGACCTTTTAACTGCGTACCACCCCTACTACTTTTGCCTTTGGTTAATCTTTTAATTTCTGCATTGCACCCTGATATGTTTCCACAAGCTTCCAACCAGACTGGAGACTTGATCCAGCTCAGAAATAGCATCTCTATTTATCCAAATGTTACTTGGTCAGGTAATTTCCCTGGTCCAGTTCACCATAGTTTTTAAAATGCCTGTGCCAGCACACTTCTTGGGACTGAGAAGGGGTGGAAACAGGCAGCTGAGAGTGGGAAAGCCAAGTTATCCTTTCAACAGGTGGTGAGGGGCCGAATTTGGTTTTAGCAAGAAACATGTCTCAGATTCAAGGAGGCCACTTATGTTTTGCATACAGAGCTCTACCAGATGAAAGGGACTCTCCGTTCTCTTCCTCAATCAGCTCTTTCCTGTAGTCCTTACAGGAAACTAAGCCAGATGTAGCATGTTGAATCTTGGTGATGAGCAGGATTTGTGACAGGAATCAAAGGCACTATCACATGGAATGAAGGAAGCAAAAAGAAATATGAATATGTTCTTTCTTTTTTTTCCTTTATTGGGATAATGTGATGTGGTGAAATCCACTGTCAACACCTGACCTTAGACACAAGCTAAAATTCTTTTTCTGTGTCTGAAGTGCTCATAGCAAAAATAATATGGTGAAAATGAAAGGGAAGGGGAGAAGCTTATGCAATTACGTTAAGTCTTTCACTCACCTGTTTTTCTTAAAGATTCAGCTGATAGTGTTCACCGGACCGAGAGCAGACGCTTTGTCAGAGCAGTTCTCGTTATGACTGCTATCTTTGGATCAGTGCTTCTGTTTATGCTCTGCATAAGGAAAGGTATTCACATTTTTTATTTTAGTGTATCTCAGTTATTACTAACCTGTTCTGTTAATACATCCTTGCAGATGTGGAATGAGATAATAAAAGTCTGCCTTAGATCTTTCATACTGAAACCATGAAATTTTTTATCACATTGTTTATTTCTTTTTCTTTATCTGACTTAGTCAAGTACTAGCAAGTTAGCAGAGTGGAATAGGTTGTCAGACCCTCACAGACTCCGTATCCATGCACCTCTGTTAATTTTATCATAATGATGTAGCAGAATAAGATTAATGTCTCATCTGTTCAAACATCAAAGCACAACTTATGCACCTACTGGAAACGTAAGTTTCCTATTCTGTGTCCTCCGTTTTGACTAGGGACCAGAATGCTGAAAGCAGACAGGTCACTGGAGGTTTGGTTTGGTTTGGTTTGTTTTCCTTCATTCTCTGAAAAATTTCACTGAACTGCGCATGGGTTTTTTGCAGTGATTGTTCTGAATTCTAGATATATCTTTATTCTGGTTAAAACACCATATAAATGGCAGACTACATATGAAGTGATATGGCCAAGGTTTTGAGTCTGAAAGACTTTTTTTTTTCCACAAGAGGGAATATTTCCAGTGTGGCTTCATACCATTTGATTAATTTCTTTGTTAAGTTTTCAGGTTTTCCACTTCACTCACTTGAACTGGACATTTTCAGCACCACAGTATGCTGAAGAGCTAAAGAATTGGTGTCAATTTGTTTTCACTTGCTAGATAACCAAAGAAAAACTTGGAGAAATAATTTTTAGGGTATCTGAGCATGAAAAGAATATGTTTTGTCCCCAGACTGAAGAAAAAAAAAGTTTGAAACGTGTTGCTTAACCTGAAATATGTACTATTACTTTTTTCCTTTGATTATTTGTGGGATTTTTTTCCCTTGGTGGGAAGGTAGATATGCTTGAGGTTTTTATGTTCAGTATTTCGAACTCTTCATTTTAACAGATACAATAAATTCATGCAGATCTCAGAACATCCATAGGGCTCATTTGCAAATGTCAAAAGGGAAGTGTTTTTGCTGAACATTCTGGTTTTGGCCAGAACTATTCCTCTGTATAACAAATTTGTGGAATTTTTTTTAGCTGAAATGTAGCTACTTCTTTTTTTCCAAGTAACTTTTTAAATTTTGTCAAGTTGTCTGCAGAGGAGAAGTATAAGAGGCATTGAAACTGATACAGTACTCTTAGCATTATAATACCATACTGGCATGACCCTGTAAATTACTACCAGAACTGAACAAGATAGTTGACTAAATGGTCCTCTAAAAATTCTTAAATTTTATAGGAGATGTAAATGTGTGTGGCTAGCATGAAACTCAGCTGGAACAAATGCAAAGGCTAGTTGTACTGTCCTTTCATGTGGTATCTCAAAAGCTTCCACACTAAGGAAGGTGTACTTTCTGAGGTGGTAAAGCAAAACTTGGTTTTCCTGTCTGCTAGCTCTCTTTTCCACAGTGAAAACCAGAAACAGCCCTAATTTCTATCTGGAAATTAAACAAACCATCTCTAAGTGTCTATGCTGAGCATACACATTCAAGTTCCATAAAATAAATACAAGCTAGAACTAAATGTGGATATTCGCTGTTTTTGTCACAAACTCATCTCCTGCATCAGTGCCATGAAAACATGTCCTGAGAGAAGTGTTTGTAAGCTTAACAGGCTCACAGGTGGTGCTAAGAGGCTGCAAAAGGGCTGTGGATAGCCTTGCATGTCTCAGAATACACTTGTCCTAAGAACACGATAGGAATAGGAGCAGAACATGAAAGTGGAAGAAGGGACAGCAAAATCCTTGACTTCTCAGAAGATTCCCATCTGGGGATTTCAGTGAAGGTCAGAAGTTTCCTAGGTTGCTTGAGTAATATTTATTGATTGTGTCTATATAGGATAATGTATGTACGTGTCATGATGTATGTGATTATCATGATTATGTTACATATACGTGTATGTGTATGTCGTAAACTACAAGTTGATTCAGAAGCTAAAGTAGTAGCAATAGGTTTTTCTTTTTAAAACCCAAACTGTCGTAGATGACCAGACAAGTGATTTTTT
>NW_010182997.1:10032-27444 GCF_000695765.1 Mesitornis unicolor
TGGGCTTTTTTCTTCTCAAAAAGCACTGAGATGATGATCCTCTTCTTGTTGCCTGTTGCCCAGTATGTTCAAATTCTGGGTGAAAATATACAATGGAAAACCATTTGAACAAGTAATTTTCAGTGATGTTAGTGTATGGTATCAATGGAGTTCTGACTTAGGAACAAGGAAAGGAAATTAGAAAGGAAACTGACAGACTAGGGGAAATTAATGTATTTTAGAGTCTTTCAAGAAATGTAGTGTTTTGAGAGCCAGTGATTGCACTATAGTAAGTGTGCCCTTCCCACTAGTGTGCCTAAGCCCCCTCTAGATCTGAAGTAAATATCTTGTTTCCTTTTTGATTTTTCTCTCTTATTCTCTTTCAGCTAGAGCAAGTAAGGACCACAGAACACCTGTGGCTAGTTCATCAATAGCAAGTATGTACATGTGGCATAAATCTAGCTCAGTGTGATTCTTGTGGAAATAATTGCTTGAATATTTTTAATAGTGGAAACAGTGACATATGCAAATTTACATTCAATGTTCATTTTGCTTTCTACTTTTCATTTGTGTAACAACTATGAATTGCAATTACTATGTCAACTTCTTGAAAGGAAAATGTGAAGGAAAAGCATACTTGTTGCCGGAGCAGATGCCATCCTTTTATGCACAAGAAAAGGACACAGTGGTGTGCTGTGTTTTGGAAAGTATGTGATAGGATGGGATGTGCTCCTTGGAACATATACCTCAGGATGGCAGCACATCCTGGTGTGCAGACTCTGTGCTGCAATTTGAGCCATGTTGGCATGATCCTGTATTTTCTTCAGCATTTGAGGACCTTTGTCACAACACTGAGGACAGAGGGTTTGGCCTCATTGGGAAAATCACAGGAAGAAGCTTTAGCATCCCTAACAGTTTTGTTTTCCTCCTGTTGAGATACTGATGACATTTGCTATAAGCAAAGTTCAGCGAATGGCCAGTACCACCATGACAGTGAGAAATAGAGGAAAGAATGGAAAGATTTAACATTTTCAGTGGGATAGAAGAAATTAAAATCCTTTAACCTCCTTTCATGATGGTTTATTATTGCTTTTTTATTTTGTTGTATGGTTTTATTTGGAAACCACTTCAAATTAAACTGCTGTGTGAGAGTTAGTTCATACTGGCAGTTGCAGTTTTTCCTAAGAAAATACTTGACAATACTTGCCCAAAATGGACACAATATCTGGTATTAATCTTCTCCTGAACTGCATTTAAGTCATGCAGTTCCTGGATGGCCTGAGATAGCGGCTTCTATCAAAGATTAATTACTACATGAAAAGCTTAAGCTATTCTGACTGTTATCTGTATGTATGTAATTTGTTTAGGGCTGTCAAAAGATAAGGATACATATGGCTACAGAGATGCTGCTTTGAAGAGGATGAACTAAAATGTAAGTATAAATTATAAAGGGAAAAATAGCACCAAATAGCACACAGCAGAAATCACCCATGGTCATCAGAGCCTTGATTCATAGCTGGTTTATTCAACAGACAGCCTCCCATTCTCAGTCTCACATCTCACTATCATAACTCATTGTGTACTAGCAGTTATATCAAATAATTAATCTGGTTTTTAAAAATAAAAAGAAAAGCCATTCAAAGGAAAATATGATGTGATATAACAACTCGAATTAGTCTTTTATCTAGTTCACACTTTTGCTACAGAAACAGTTGTGCTAGCACAGCTAAAGGAATGGTGATGACACTAGGGATGGAGACTTTAACTCACCACAGCCACTTGCTGACTTCTACAGTACTTAAATTAATTACATCCTGAATCTCACTCTGCTACATTTTACTGTAGTAAACATAAGCAAAGGTAAACCTGCTGGTCCCACAGGTATAGATCTCCAAGTCAAAGAATTAGGGCCTGGGTATATGCTGCTAGGGATATCAACAGAAAGAGCACTGAATGTATTTGAAAGGTTTTGAAAGATGATTTTAAAAGAATGGGGGATCTAAGCCACATTTCACTGTATTTGCTAAAGAGCACTTCCCACCAATGTATTTGAACTACTACTTTATTTCCTCCCATGCTAATTTTCAATTCAACCTTTTAATTAATTTCATTTTAGATCTATAATTTTGACAATGAAGGCTTTTTTTTTATATCTCCAAACTCTAAGAGTCCCAAAGCCATAAAATGTTCTGTGATTTCATAATTTTGTATTTTGACAAATTTTCCATATAATTCTTCCTTTTACAGATACTGAGAAGACCTAGAAAAAGCAGGGGAAGCCTTCTTGCTCTGTGGTGAAGTTCTGACAGCTCAGATGTTCTGTGTTCTGTCTAATAATGGGGATATTATTTTTTTGTTTTTATTCTGTGATGGCAATCTTCTTCCATATTGTTGTAATTCAGGAAAAACTGCAATGAAGTTAATACAATTATTATAGCATAAAAGGTCCTTGGACTCAGGTTTCATACAGAAGCTGAGTATACAGTCCTATTGTATACAGGACTAGGTATGGAGGTATTTATTTAAATATCCAGGTTTCTGCTTTCTTAAGTTTATGCACTTTCATTAAATATATCTTTAAGGTAAAGAAAGCACTTTAGGTCTGTGACCATCATGAATTTCTCAGCTAGTTCTTGAATAGGCCATCTTCTAGGCTTTTGCTTTGTTTTGTTTTATTTCCCAACTGAGCTCTCAGTTCCCTGCGGAGATTTTGTTTTCCAGCTTGTGAAGAATTTTTTCAATACTTTGATCCTCATAAAAGATAAGGGTCCAACAAGATGAGATGTCATATAGACAGGGCATTTTCTGTCCTTACTTTAGATCTTAAAATACCAGATACTCACAGCTAAGCCTGAAATAGATGCTGTAACCTTCTTGGCAACAGCTTTTTGGAAATTATTAGGTAATACTGAGGTTCTTGATTTCTGTCTCTGAAAAGCGTTTTGGGGATTTAATTGCCTTGTGATATAGCTGGCACTGCTTGGTTACTGCTCATTACTCTTCTAATTTACAACTAGGGGATAATGCAACTCTTCAGACATTCAGGAAGAACCACTCTTGATTTGGACTTTTTGTTCATCTCAGGGATAGAAGAAAGAGAATCCTCTCACTTCTAGGACATCAAATACATGGTCATGTGATCACTTAAGAAATGCTGAGGGATAATGTTCCTGGAACCCATTTCTTAAGCTATTGCTTTGTTACATTTTGCTAGGTGCATAGATTTTTTTGGGTCATATGCAGATTAAAATTATTTATTATAATGCTATCCACAATTATATTTTTTTAATAAAATGTTTTGGTTTTGTTGTGGTTTTTTCCTGCTCTCTTTCACTTGTCAATATAAGTAGCATTAGCTTTACTTGTGCTTTTTCTGGGAAAAACAGGTATCTAAGATTTGAGTGTAGAATAGTGTCTACACCCATGTCATCCCCCTAATGGCTCCCACAAAGAAGAGACAGTGGAGATCTGAATTTTCATTGGGCTCAGGCTTTATTTTTCAGTTTAAAATAAATTAGTCTGATGTGCAGCCCTAAGGATATGAACACAGCCCTTGGCCCAAGGCTTCACTGCTGGCAGAATTCCATCTAGCTAAAGTAGTGTTTAATGTATCTCAGTGAGCTGTCCTATATAGCAGGATAGAGAAATGCATCTCATAGCCATAATGGAGCTGGTAGACCCAAGTCAAGTTAAATGACTATAAAGTTTTTTCCCTAATTCATTGCAGAGCTTCTATATTCTGGCACTGATTCTTGCCATTTCATCCTTCAAGGATGCTATGAGAACTTGAACATTCCCTCCTGCTTCCCAGCATGCTTTTTGAGGCCACATTCCAGGTGTCACTGAAGATGATGGCAAATTTTTAGTTATTCCCAGAGTGTAAGTATGGCTTTTGAAATGTTAAGGGTCATTCGTAGAAAAAGCACTGTCTCTCCTTAACAAACAAATGTAGTTTCATATCACATAGATAATTCCTCTTCCAGACAACCTCTTCAATTTCTGCTTCCTCTCTGAGACTGCACCAGCTGTTTGCACATTAAAGTAAAAGTGAAGAGTCTACTCCTTTTAGTAATTTTCAGCCTTTGCTAGGCAGTGCTATTAGTGCATGCTTAGTGTCATGGAACTGAAGTTGATGTCTTTATCAAACTTCACTGGACAGCAGGAACTGTTACATTTGTCTTTTCCCAGCAGGAGAAAAGGTAAGTTACCTTTAACAATGCCGTATATCAGATGAGTAAGATAATTAATTGAGGGGATATAAATATGTTTTTAAATTCTGTACCTGAACCCTACTGTCCAAAATGACAGTGCTTTAATTCTTGAGTAGTTGATAGGAAGCTTGAAGTTTTGCTACTTTATTAGGTATGTAGGATATGGGGTGGACAACAGATGATGTGAAAAGAGCTGTTCTCTCTGAATAAGCTCTACTTTCTGTTTTTCTAACATCCAAATCAGAACTTGCCTAATCTAATTTTAGTAATTTTACAAATTAGCCTCTTAGGATAAGCTAAGTCTCTTGGCTCCAATTCTATAAATAAAGGGAGGCAGGCTCACATGCTCATCTTTCAATGCCATTGTTTCAGCACAATTACTTTCCATTCATGACAGAGGGAGAATGCACACCTAACTGAAAATGCAAGAGATACAGGTTATGAGAATCAGGTGAGAGGAAATACTTCCTGATCCTATCATGAAAAATGTAATTAAAAACCATATTCGTAATAATCTTTTTTTTCCTTCAGTTAAAAATTTTTGCATGCTACTTCAGAATTTTTTTGATATCTGGAAAAATGAAAACCAGCAGGAAGCTAGAGGAGACTTAGCTTCAGTAAGCTGCTGCATTTTGCTTCCTAACGGCCAAGTATTGTTAGGTACCCAGAAGCGCTCAGAAAAGCCTGGTTTATTGTGCACAGTCTAAATTGGCTTGTGAATTCTCGACTCATTCATTTGACAAATGTAATTATGAACCTGTCTGGTGCCCATTTTCTGATGTGGCATTTAATTTTGTAGTATGTGAATACTACTACTGATAACATTTACATTAAAGAATAAGTAACAAGAAGAAACATAGAATCATTGCTATTGACCTGCAGGGCTTTTCACAGAGCAATATGCAGGATGTGCATCCCTTTTCCATTTTGGCCAAAAAAGTAACTTTAGTATCCTTGAATGTCATGTACTGATGGTGCATCATCCAAGAATGGACTAACCAACAAGATGGCAGAGATGTTGACAGTGGAGCTTCTGCTTTTGCAGACGTTAGCAGTGGGGCTTCTTGTTTTGCAGCACTTTCTCCTTGATTCCCTGTCTCCTTCTCCATATTTCTCTGGTCATGCGACCTTGTCCCAACCAAGTCCCTGCCAGGTACTGCTGGGTTCATGAGATGTCCAAGGCAAACCACTGACCCTTGGTCAATTGCACTGAGTTTTCTGTGACAGGAACACATGAAGAAAACCTATTGTAGTGAGAGCTGGCTCAGAACAAGTAGAGGATGGTGATGCTGACAGTGAAGTAACTTTGGGGTACTTTTTCAGTCAGGTGGCAAGAGAACAAGGAACACTTCTGTTTTCCTTCCAGAAGAAGTCTCAATACCTGCAGGAAAACTAGACACCTAGATGCAGGGGAGGTGGAGATTCCTCAACAAACTAGTGAGGAAACTGTGGATAAGTAGGCAAGCAAAGTGCTGATCAGAAGGGAAAGAACATAGCAATCAACAAAACAAGGCTTCTCTGAGGACTTAATGCAGGTAGAGAGTCTCCCTAGTTGGGACGCTGTTATTCTGCAAAAGCATTAGCTGCGGATCACCATGACTCCAGCTGCTACATCCATCTGCTATAATATCTCTAGCAGAGGGTTATCTCCTGCCTTTCCCACATCAAAATGCCTATAGGCTCTGCACAATTTCCATATTGTTAACATTTTTGTGCCTTTTTCTTTATTTTACCACTAATAAATGGTTTTAAAATGTTATTAATTTCAAGTGGTTGCATAAATACTTCTCCCTAAATTGGCTATTTGTCTTAACATGGAAGGCCACAAAGCAAACAAGGCCTTTGAGAGTTGGCGGAGTGTGTAGATGGGGTTAAGAGGAACAGTAGGTATAAGCATCAGCCAGGAAGAAGTGCCTTAGCAAGAAAGAATTTCCTCACACTCACACACTTAAAAAGCACAGATCTCAGTTTGCCACCTTCTTTTTCCCTTTACTTTTACTAAAAGTTTAGGACATGAGGCAAACTTGATTTTAATTGTAAATCATAGATTAAGCTCAACTCTGGCCTTGTGGACTTTTCTCTCTCCTTCCAGTGTCCAATCATCCAAGTCATTGCCTTCTGACAGCTGCCAAATTGGTCATTGGAGTTTTTCTGGAAAAAAAATCAGGCTACCCAGGAATTACTTTGTGATAGGGCTACACAGGATAAGTTTATTGAGGGGGGGAAATAAAAAATAAAGTAGTATGACAATGATTTCATTGAGATGGATTGCTCTGCACCAGGAGACAGAAGTTCATGGTCTGAGTCAGACTGGAACTATGAGGCAGGCAGTCATCAAACATTACCCAAAACCAGCCAAGACTCATGGGACTAAAGCCACAACCATTATTTGTGTGGAGCAAGAGCATGATTCTCCCAAGTGATGAGTAACCAGCTGGAGACAAAAGAGTATGTGTGTCCCAGCTGTAGCACTAATGCAAGAAAACTGGGAAGAGACCACTGTATCCTCTTTTCTGTCTCCCACTCATGATGTGGTCATAAATTAAAAGATAGAATGATGAACTGCAGTATGGGAATAAATAGTACCTAATAACAGTAAAATGCACAGAGACATCCATTGATAAAGTTGCTTAATAGAACAGAATACTTCATGTTGAAAAGGAGCTCTGGCAGTCACCTAGTCCAACATTCCACTCAAAGCAGGGCTAACTTAAATGCAATTGCCCAGGCTTTGTCCTGTCAAGATGAGTATATTTGCAAGTAAGGAGATTCACAATCTTCCTGGGCAGCAATGTTTGAATACTCTCATTGTGATTTTTTTTTAAAGCAATATGGATATAGATGAAAATTATCAGAAAATGTGTTAGGTAATGTCTCAAGGAATTCCTGTGGAATTAATCTGATTAAAATAAAGAAAACGTAACTTGATAGTTTCATGAATGCAGAGCATTCCTAGCAAATGAAAGTTCAGATGCCAAGGCTGTACACTGCTTTAAATGGGTATAAATCCAGCAACAAAAATATGGGTGTAATTAAAAGCAGAATTAGAGCATATAGATTTTACAGAATGCTTTGAATAAACTTGTTTGGGTGCACGTTCTTAGGAATACAGAGTGCTGAACTCAGAGTACATTCAGCATGAAACATCAAAATGAAACTGGAACTGCTCACAAATTCCGAAGAAATTCGGTGGTTTCCTTTTAACACAGTCACTTGTTTTGTGACATAGAGCCTGAATGATATCAACCCATAAGCTGTGCTATCAGTGCATATTTAAAACTGATCATGAAAGCTGCATAGTTGCTGCTATTACGCAAATAGGCTAGAGCTACTTTGTAAAAATTTGAAAGTCTTAGCTGTTACGTGAATCTGATTCTTCTAATGACTGCATAAAGATCTCATGTGAGTATAATGCTGCTAAAATGCAAATTAATATTTACTGTATTTCTGACTGATGGACTGCAGATTTTTTCCTAGATTCTTAAGAGCTGCTTAAATTAAGTTTATTTTCAAATTATTTGTAGGGAGTGGACTCTGATTCTGAACCAGAGATTGGGTAAGTTCCAGATCCTAGAACACAGGTCCATATAACTTCAAACTCTGGGGAATAACTAGTTTTAGAAGCTGAATCTGTATCACAGCTCAGCCTCCTGCCACAGGTGAAGGCAGGAGAGTGGTGTTAGTGAGCCTCTTTATCTTATGCACTGGGCTGTTGCTGTTGTAAATCTTTCATTCTGAATTTCAGGGAAGATTGTAAGGAAGAAAAAAAACTGTGTATACTTGTATCTATATGTTCCTGCTTAATTTCTTTTGATTGTTACTAAACCCCTACCTGCAGATAGTAGGTTGTTTTGATTGTACAGCAAGTCTGGGGGCTTTCACCTTCTGCTTTCCCAAGAGGAGCAAGGAATTTCTTGTGCTTCTCTGAACATTTTTTCTTTCTGTAGAAGCTGAAGATATGAAAGAAAATTGGCAGTGCATCACACCAATGTGTTAGCCTGTGTTGTTGAGTGCTACTGATAAAAGCTGAAAGGCATGTGCTCTCTAGAATACACCGCTGGATTTTAAATGTAGTTAATGACATTTTCTGTAACAACATTTCAACCTAATCTTATCCTAACATCTATGGCAAAAACTCCACATTTATTCAAGGTTGCATTAGAATTATTGTATTTGACGTTGAACAAAAAAAGCGAAAAAGATACAACAGATGACAGTTAAACAATGCAGGGAAAGTGAAAATTCATGGCAAGGGTGGGCAAAGAAGGAAATGAGAAAAAAAAAAGCCGAAGTGACAGAGAGCAGACTGAAACGATTCAAATAGGCTGTCGCAGGTGATGTGAACATCAAATATACAGTAATGGACTCAACACTAGATTGTCTGTGTAGTGAGGTGGACAAGAAGGGACTGCAATAAGGGTGCAACAGCAGAGTACGAGTGGCAGATAAGAGAATGTGGGCTGAGGTGGGTTGAAGAGAACAAGGGCAGAAGACTACGTCCACAGAACACACTGAGACAGGCCTGAGAAATGGACTTTGAAGAGATGTTAATATGCATTTCTATTTGTTTTTCTTTTTTTTAATGAAGTGCTTGAAATGGAAATAAAGTAGCTTCTCTCTTATAGTGAGGTACAGAACAGACGTAGCTTGCATGAGGACGTAATCCTGGTTTTCTTGTTAATTATTTTCTGACCCAGGATTTTTCTTTTTCTTTTCTTTTATTTTTAATTTTAATTTTTATTTTTTTTTAAACAAACAACTATATCCATCACTGAAAGTGAAGTGTCTTTTTGCACACATGACAGTGTTGGAAGGAAGCTTTTGAAGTCACAAGATGCATAGAAGACAAAAGAGTTTCAGTAAAAGAGAAAGACAGAGAAAGCAAACAGTGACTGGCACCCTCAATCTTTTGTAGTGTACATATGTGTATGAGAAGATGATAGTTTTCCAACAAAATGAGCATAAAGCTCAGTTTCATGCAGGGAGATCTGAATGACATCAAAACAAACTAGCTTAGGCATGAGAAGCAGTACAGTCACATTAGCCTGGTGTTGCTCTGACGCTTTCTTTGAGTCAAAGGGAGCCACACAGGATGTCAGGTTAACACAGCTTGATTTCTCCTGGTATTCAGATGAGTTTGTCTTTCTGGGCATTGTGCTGTGCTTTGTGCAGGCACTGTCTCTGCAGTACAAAAATACAAAGGCTGTAGAAGGAGAAGGAATAGGAAAAGAGTGACCTGAGCTGATCTCTATAATGGTATAGAGCATGTCAGCAGCAGTGCAAGAAAGTTGACCGTAGGAATGAACAAATCAATAACTAAATTGCTGTTTGAAGTCTGTAACAAAGTCCATCAGCTCAGGATTCCTCACCAGTCTTTCAGATCACCTGCAACACCTTGTTTGCTAAAGTGCACTTGACCATTTGTGCAGAGGAAGACACAGGCCACCGGGCCAGCCTGGTGATGTTACATCCTCCTCCCAGCTGTGCAATGTCCCTGCTTCCTTCCAGAAGCTTTGTAAGAACACCTGTGTCATACTTGATAAAACTGAGCAAGACGACATCTAAATGCTGTCAATGCTGTTAACTTGGTCTGCAGGGCAATACAATACAAACAAGGGGCTGTCTACAATACCTACTTAATTTCAGAGGGACCAATTACCCTTTCCTTAGTCCTTTATCCTTCTGACTGAAATCTGAACAATCATTGTGAACTCCTATGTATGTCTGACTTCTGCTTTAAACCTGGGGAAGACCAAATGTGCTTCGAAGCTTGTTCAGATTTCCAGCAGTTCTGATCATTCTAGTGGAAGATGTGCTCTTGGTCTACAAAACTCTCCTTGCTTACCACTGCTAAGTGTCATGATGTAAATGCTAAATGTGTTTGCTGTTCTTAATCATCCATTCACTGGAATACAAATATTTTAATAGTGGAAATGATGTTTCCAGGAAAGGGTCATGCATGATTTGTTAGACTATAAGGTCCCTGAATCGGTGACTGTGCCTCTGGTTGTGTTCATTCAGTGGGCAGTATAAAGAAAATTCATCCTGCACAGGATCCTTTGTTATTCCTGTGTTGGCAGCAATCGTAGAATCACAGAATCATAGAATGGTTTGGATCGGAAGGGACCCTTAACGGTCACCTAGTCCAACACCCCTGCAATGAGCAGGGACAATCATAGCAAGGCTACTAACCAAAGGTGATGCCAGAGGGTCTTGTACTAAGTTCTTATAATAAGATGCTCCTTTTAGCTAAGAAAAGCACTATGATCTTTCAGATACATGGATGAAAGGAATAGAATTAACTTCACAGTTCACATTATTTAGGTGTGGGTTTCAATCTTTATTATTAAGTAGTACATTGCAAAATAGTCTGTGATTTCCATGTTCCTTAGCTTACAAAGCTTCATGCAAACTCTTCAGTATTGTCAACATTGTAGGAGTTGTCACTGACTGACAGTCCTAGCACTTCTGACCAGCTTGGTGCCAACCTCCTTCGTTGAATCACTGTGGTTCACAACCCGAGTGTTCCTTGAAAATAAGATCCCATAGGCATAACAGTACACATATGCCAAACAGATCTACACAAAGCACAGCTACTGAGAAGCAGCATCCCAGCCTTTGTTCAAGAGCTCCATGGTTTAAGCATACAGCAGAGTTTGATGTTCCCCTTTTGCCATCACGTTTACTTCCTGAGAGCATCCTCATAACATACAGCTCTGTTAGGACAAGCGCCTCTTCAATTCTGTCTGTAGACTGGAATGAAGTCTATACTTCATGCTGAAAATTGAATTATATGTTGAAAACAATATTGTGGCCTAGAGCACACAGCTTGTGCAATTTGAAATGGGAATGCCAGGTCTAAATTTTCTGAGGAAAAAATAAATATCTCTCACTCCTTACCAGAAGAATTTTGGGAAACCACTTGAGATTTTATGTGATTTTTATGTGAGTTTATGTGCATTTCAATGGCCAAAAATTACTTTTTTTTGGAGATGAGTGTTATAACCCCTGTGGGTATGTGCACTGGGGCCAGGACTAAAGTCACAGACATGATCAACTGAATCAAAAGGAGGAAACCAGTGTCATTTTGACTCTTAGTGGAATTTTAGCAATTTATTATCCTTGCCCTCTGGATTTCACTCAGCATTCTCTAAGAAAATGTATCACAATATGTTCCTTTTGGACCAAAGAGAGTCAAGTATGGGTTTCAACTTATCGTAATGCCTTTGTTTTCATTCTTCCCATTCAAATTTTTATTCATGGGCCCTACATCCTCATTGGAACTATTACAACTCATAAAAAAACTGGTTTTCAGAGGTTTGATTCTATGGTTTTCATCACCTCAACCCTCAAAAGTTTATTCAGCTTCATTTTCATAATCACACAGCATTGTGTGAAAACTTGCTTTTTCTTCTGCAGGTTGGTCTGGGAAATTAATTTACTGATAGGATCTAGATTGCTGTTGAAATGTCACACAACTTCCTCATGTTCACAGATGTTGATCTCAATTCCTGACTTTGCTGCTAGAACTACTAAGGGCTGATTTTTATGGTGCAGTGTTCCTTTGTTGTATCCCTATGAAGCTGTAACAGACAGATGATGAATATGCTTTAGAAACGGCCTTTTGCTCAAAGGAAAAAAAAGGAAGACAGTTCAGTGCACAAACTTGCTAGGATTGTTGTGTACAATGACTACTGTATAGCAGGGCATGGCATATGTTTTACAAAAGATTAGGAGAAAATGAGGGCTATTCTGCGACAGCATGAATGGTCGATACTGCGAGTTCAGAATTAATCAACCTAATTAATCAAGCTGGTGTAGACCATCTTTATGGAAATGCATCAGCATACCTGGCAGATTATGTTACACGGGCAGATTGCACTGAGGTTGTGCAACAGGTTGATGTCCCCTAGTAAGATCACAGAAATAAAGAAGGATGGCTTCCAATACAGATCCTTGCTGGTAGTTCCTTGATCCTTCTAATACAGATCCTTGCTGATCTCCACAAGCATTCCACGACTCTGTTTTCAGTATCATATGCAAAAATATTTCCCTCTTTGGTATCTTCTACTTATTTATGGTATGTGTAATGTTCTTCTCACGCTAATCCATCTGGTAAGGCAAGATTTACTCTTATTTGATATTTAATAACTATGATTGCTATCTGCTGGGGCTTTGATTATGTATCCCTTTTTTTTTGTTCTATCCTTTTACTCTCAGTAATATTTTTAAAAGTCCCATCTCCTACATTATGCAAGATACATGCTTTGTGTTCTCAGTGTACCCCAAGATAAAAGAAGAGAGCAGATCACCTCAAATGTCACACACAAAGCTGATCCAGGGATCTAAACATTGATTCAAAATATTGCTCTGTTCTTCATTCAGTTATTCCCTCTATGTTCACCTGCTTCTAGATAGGCTGTGTGGAGAAATGAGCATAGCAGGACACTGAAGACAGTACATTTCTTTATAGTATTAACTGTGAAGCACTGTGGTGGCTACATAATGAGTGAAATGTAATCCAGCTGTCAGGGCAGTACAGGATCTTTGGTTTTGCATCCAAGTAACAGATATTGATGCTGATATTATTAGCTTCTTTCTCCTACAACTAAAATAATTAACCATTTATCACACATTAAGTAGTGGCATCTCAGTCAGCCTTTGGATAAAGGTAATTAGCTTCCATTAACATGTAAAACCCCTGCTTACTGTAGTTTGCATATCCACCTTTATAGTAACATAAAGGTCACCTTTAGCTGTGACAGCAAAAGATAAAGTTCTACATTTCCAGGAAAAGTACTTTAAATTTGGTTGCTAATTTTGATAAAACTTGAGCCTGACTTTCTGAGGTACTGGGAGCTCAAAGGTGGAAGCAATCAGAAAAATGCAGCACCTGAGAAAATCGGAGCCAGAACATTTCAAGCTGAGCCACAAATGAATGGGGAAGTAAAATTAAAAACACTCTCCAGTAAGTCTAGCTCTAGGGAAGTTTAAAATTGCTCCTCTTTACTTCCTTATGCTTATTTCTGGATCTCCTTCACTAATTTTTCTGATTATACTACATGTTAGCATGCTTTATTCAAAGTAACTATTTCTTCTTATCTATTATCTTACTAGTTTTGTTATAAATGTTGTCCCTCATTTTTGGCTTTTTGCTTTTTAGATCTGTTGACCTGTATACAATACTGTAAGCAGTAGTTTGCTTGTTATTGTAACAGGAAGATACTCTAAAACTGACCTTTCTTCTTTTGCATTATTTCAGGGCTGTTGGTTTACTGTCAGTAATACAAGGTACTTTGTACATGTCAGGCACTGCCATGTACAAAGTGAAAGAATAAGCAGCACCAAATTTAAAGTGTAATCCATTCAGAAGCAAACTTTAATTTGCCCATTCCAAGATTTCCAGTACCTCACACTGAGTTTCAGGTATCTGCTGATCTTGAGGTTAAAGAACTCAGTAAGTACCCTAAAAAAAGTATGCAAAGCAGAGTTGAAACAAAATCAGTGTTAGCAATTTTATAAATTAGATAGCTGCTAGTGCGGGCAGTTATAAAGGTCTGCTTTTGCATGTTTATGAAGCTCTCCTGCATGTGAGAAGGCAACTGCAATTGATTTTTACTATTCATGGTTAGAGTTTCAATGTGAAGTTGTTGCAAAAGCACTGCTGTGTCAGACTATTTAACTGTCTGCAAGCTACAGCTCCTGAAAGTCTCGTGGGTGAAATTGTGGAAATGTTTTCTTCCCCTTCATTGCCACAGGTCAGTGGTTCATATTCCATGTGCGCGCATGGGTTGCTTTAATCAGAATTTTCCTTTTTTTCTAGTGGTAGTTTTGTGTTTGATTTTATTTTCGCTGATTTTTAGATGCCATGGGCTTTGAAGCTGGCATGGCTCTAATCCCTCTCTGCGGGAGAAGGTAGTTGTTGCAAGTTCTGATACAGTCCTACTTTTGTTTCAGATACACCTGAGAAAATGTTCCAGATCCTCACAATGCTGCTGCTGGAAATGCAGCTTTATGTGGTTTCAGGTGAGAGAGAAACTGCCTTTCAATTCAACCAGCAGGACCAATGCAGCAAATACTGCTACACCCTCAGTACCTGGGCTTCAGCATCTCCAATGTTACTTGCTTGAATAGCCAGTGATGCCTGGAACCTCTACTTTGCAGTGTCTCACAGAAAGCACTGTGTATTAATTGAGCACAGGACTGTCGTCCATTGCTTTCCATAATCAGGCTTCTTTAAAGCACAGTGTACTGACAGCTGACATGCCCAGCATTAGCAGGTGTGGTTATGAGAGGGAGGATGACCAAAGCAACCTAAGCCAATTGTAAATTAAAACCACCTTGGTGTCAGGCACAGTGAAGTAATACCACGTGTACTTCCCTGTCCATCCCTGTAGCAGGAGCAGCTTGGCTGGCACTCAGAAGGGGCTTGGCACTCTTTCATACTACTTTTACTCTCATTATTGTTGTATAAAAGTGAATAAACAATCATTGCTAAGAGGAATTGAAGCTTTCCCTGTATCTTACAAACATATGAAATAAATGGAATGCATAAACAGTTGCATGAAGTTCTCTTTTAAATGTCAGTATCAGTATTTCCAAGTGCTTCTGAATTAAGTCTACTAATGTATGTTACATCCAATATAGAAAGTGGTAACAAGGTATATTGAATGATGTATCACAAATAACTCTCTTTTATCAAGACATTTTAAAATGACAAACTATTCATAACAATATGAACTTCAGATCTGGCGAATGGTTAAGAAGATTATTTTTATATACTGTCTGTAATACCATTGCATATATCTGAGACGATGCATGGGATCAAATGATACTCACATGGTCCCTCTTTGTGGAAGACTGTAATTCCTACATAGCAATTCTTTCAAGTTATATGTGTTTATCCAATGCAACTCTATTTGTTTCACAGGAATTACACTGGATATTCTCTTTGTAAAGGATAATGAAATAAAACTTTCTATTTCCATAATTAAGTGTTGTTTTTACTAGAATCCTAGGATATATAAGATACAATCATAGTCTTATAGAAGTGCTCCACCACTGACACAGCCTTAAGTTATTTCTTAAATGTAAAAAAAACCCCAAACCTTGCTCATTTTGTCCTTGCCTTTCAGACTCTGTAATCAATACAGAATAGAGATGATTTACTGTAAGTACTACTGACATGGTAAAAATGTTAGTGTGAATAGGGACAAAAAATGCTTAAACCTTATAGTCAAAACAGTAACCTATGCCTGTCTACATGACACCTTTTTCCCCAAGAAAATCAGAACATGTTTTAATGCAACAAATGAAACTGTTTTCTTTTCTTGCTATAGCTTTATTTACAGTTGAAGTTCCTCAACAGCTATACGTTATAGAGTATGGGAGCAACGTGACCATGGAATGCAGATTTCCTGTGAATGGCTCATTAAACCTAGGACTCCTGACGGTTGTTTGGGAGCAAAAAAGGAAGGACCAATTGAAACCAAAAGAGGTGTACACCCTTCGCAAAGGCAGGGCATTGCCTCCATCCCAACATCATGATTACACAGGAAGAGCAGCACTTCTGCACAGTGAACTGAAAATGGGACGAGCTATCCTTCAGATCACCAGCGTGAAGATCAGAGATGCGGGATCATACCTGTGTCTCATTGACTATCAAGGTGTGGACTACAAGTACATTACTTTGGAAGTAAAAGGTTAGTGGCTGAACTAAATATAAGTATATATTCGTTGAAATGTCTTTACTAAATCTCTACAGGCTAGTAGAAATTTATTAATTTGGAGGAATTTGTTGCTAATCTGTTGCTAATTCTCTCACCAAGACTCTGTGGTCAACCCCCAAGTGAACCAAAGGAGGTGTTTCAGTGCCAGCTAGTCTTTGGTTCACAGGCCAGCTGAGCTCCTCTAGAAGCAGCCTGTGAGAATGAGTGAGAATTACTGTTTCCTTCATCCCTCCCCCTTCTTCCCATGCCCTCTTCTCTAGTGCCCCTAGTCCCTGCCTCTCCTTTGACTCCCTGCCCTTTTGGGCCACCACTGGCTATTACCAAAAGTTTCTCAGAGGCACTTTAATTTACTTATGAGCCCTGCCACAACTACCCAAGTGTCTGGGAATTTCCCAAGTGACTGCAGCTCTCATAGCACGGACATGTGATTTTCTGTGTTCATCAAAGCCAGACAGACATCAGTATTAAACATGCATGTTACTAGATAGCATGATAGACCAGTCCTTTGAAAGGCCTCTGATGTTTCTTACTAACTGCAGAACGACCATGTGATACAAGGCAGCATTCATTTCCCATCCAGGTATTTAAATAACAAGCTTTGTCAAATGCAGGAATGGATACAGCCATTCTAAAGAATCACATTGGTTCCTCTGAACTGTCCCCACAGGAGTTCTAAGTTCATTTTGTTCTAATTAAAATTAAAACATCACACATGTTTATAAGCTATGATAAAACAAACATTTAAAACAGCCTTTTTCTTGAAGTGGCATGTTCAGTAGGTGAAAACAGAATCCCATGAGACTTCACCTGCGTCCTCTGTATTGATAACTTATAAATTCAGTGTGAACTGCTGCCTTGTATAAAGTACTGAAGTAAGTTCTGTCACTGTAGGTGTGAGAAGGATTGTATAGCTAATATTTAATTGTTCTACTAAACATCCTTCATAATTTCAAATCAGTGTTCCTCAGATACAGCCACAGGCAAAATATGGGACTAAAGGGAAGGAAGGAAAGTGAAGTGGGAAAATTACTATCATTGCATCAAGCAATTTCACTCTACCTCTTCTTGTGCAGCATCTTACCAGAGAATAAAAACTCAAGTAATGAAAAAAACAGGTGAAGACAAGTTTGTTTTTATGTGTCAGTCAGAAGGCTTTCCTCTGGCAGAGGTTTTTTGGCAAAATGAGAAGAACTCCAATCTCAGTGGATCTGTAAATACCACCTATACACTGACCACAGATGGCCTCTACAATGTCACCAGCATTCTGACGTTAAAACCAAATATGAGTGAGAACTACAGCTGTGTGTTCTGGAATAAAGAACTGAATGAAGAAACTTCAGCTCACATTTCCACTTTAGGTTTGTATCAGCTTGAATTTGTACAAGACAGAGAGTGATTCTACATGCATTTTGTCCTCCAGACACAAGCGGTGTCCCCAAGGGGTCAGCTTCAGGGCCAGTCTTGTTTAATGTCTTTATCAATGACATGGATGA
>NW_010182998.1:0-3408 GCF_000695765.1 Mesitornis unicolor
ACTTCTAATATTCTGTGATTCTGTGATTCAGGTATCCTGAACCTACCTCCATCAAACACAGAATGATATTCTGAGAGGGCAAAGGTGATATGCATGTGATATAATTGTGCACAAGGGGTACACAGGACCAGTAGAAAAATATTAGTTTTAATTCACATTATTGATTCTACTTCATCTGTTGCTTTATAAAATTTAAGACAAAATACACATTTGGGTAATTTTAATCGTATCATTCATTAATTTTTCTTTCTTTAAAGTAGTGCTTTTAAATATAGTTGTCTTACATAAATTTATCTGTCCATATAGATGTACATACAGATTAGATTTCAAATTGAAACACTATCACAGCTTAGTTATTTTGTTTGTCTGAGTAAAAGCCCAGTGCTGTGCTCTAGCTTTTTTTCATTATCTACATTTTAAATATTTATTATTTTATAAGGTTTTGAAACAGGTTGTATATCTGAAGACACAAAAAAAAATGGATGAAGCTTGTAGTTTCCTGAGCCATCAGAAATTCTGCAGGAAGAGTCATCATCTCTTTTCATCTGCCTTTGCCAAATACAGCAGAAACAGCATTTTACTCAAAACACTAACAGTATCTACAGTTTAAATACTTACTCTTTCAAGGTAAGCAGGGGGCACTTACCAATTCCCCTTTTCTAGTCTTAAATCACTGCTTTCTTCCTTTCATGTTAATCGCTTAACATAACATCCCTCCTTCTTTTTACATATTTTTAGATATTTTTTAAATTACTGTGTCCTCATTGTCTCCTCTTCTCCTTGGTGATTGTAACCATGTCTGTCTATGCTGGGGTAATGCGCATTCAAACACGACCTCAGTCCTTTCTTTCAGTGTACCGTTTCTCCTACCCAACAAGGAAGAGTCATCTTTAATCCAGAGCTTCTCTGTGAAATGCATGGCACAACATACTTGGGATTATTTTTTTCTGGAATCCTGGAAATGGAAACATCTAGTTGTAGCCAGGGTACTGGGCATAAAGACACATGCATTTATCTTCTAATTTATTCATTTCCTTAACAAACAGCCTACCAAAAAGAGAAACAATAATAAAAAAATACAAAGACAGTGCATCAGGAATGATGTGCGATGGTCATTTTGATGTTCCAAGGATGGACAAAGAGTACTAGATAAAACATCTCAGGGTAAGAAATGCACCCTGATTTCAAGTTCTCAGCTGCAGGAAAAGGGTGCTCCAACACATGAAGTGACAGTAAGTCCAGCTCTAAAGTTTATATAGCAGCCTGTAACTCTTCGTTTTCTGTATCTTCATGTCTGAGATCAAAGAAATAAAAAGCAGAGGTCGTGCCATGAACAGTACACACTCCCAGAGCTTTGTTTTGTTCTGCAGTGAGGTATTTCTGCACACGGTGTTAAGAGGGACATTCATTGGAGCGTGTCTGATTTC
The DNA here is from genome assembly GCF_000695765.1 of Mesitornis unicolor. NCBI lineage: Eukaryota > Metazoa > Chordata > Aves > Mesitornithiformes > Mesitornithidae > Mesitornis > Mesitornis unicolor. The sequence continues at coordinate 1,428 of NW_010182998.1, forward strand.
ACCACATGAGAATCCACTCCTGGTGCAGTAATATTCTCAACCTTCACTTCCAATAGGGCCATCATTCTTGAGGAAATTCCTTTTATTTTATCATAAAATACAGTACCATCCTCTTGGCTTTTCCTTGATAGTGTTAACTAGAAATTTCATGCAATTTGAAGATGCTTTTTCTTTCTGTTTTTATAAAATTATATCTTCACCAAAACCTGCCTCAAACAAGATGTTCTTACTGGTATCATAATTATGTTTTCAGCTTCAGCAATGTCAATCAGAAGCAGCTCCACTGATGTCAATGGAATTATTTTGGATTTATCTACAAGAGTAAAAATGTTAGCAAAAGACGAGGGAAAATACTATCAGTTTTGATTATTGTTTCAGTGGGAACAACCACAAGCCAGAGAACTACAGATAATCACTGTTTATTGGGAAAGACTGAGAAAAATTATATGGGGGTGGAAATTGTTACTGTTTTCTGTCAGCCCTAAAAATAAAAGATCACAGCCAACAAAACAAGAAGCACAGTGAAAAGCAGCAGGCTGCTTGGGGATATAGGAAAATATGGAAGCATATCGACATCAGAAAACCAGAAATCACTAGAGGTTTTCACCTTGGCCACATGAAGAGATCTGACAGAGCTGATATACTGAGTGCACTGAAATACTCATTTCTTGTAACTCAAAAAGTAAAGTACTTCTTATTAAATGTTATATGAGATTTTAAACAAATAAAGGATATTCCTTTTTAACAAAGCAAATTCTTCAGTTGTAGAATTCACTCATATAGGATATTCACTGATGGTGAAGACCCAAATTCATGAATAGAGTCTGGAAGGTTTAGATGTCTTTTTATAGCCTAACAGCTACATAACATGAAGGTGTGCTGGCAAATGGTGGCTTTTGCTGAACACCAAAGGAAGGATTAATCTAAATTTACCCAGTTTTACTAACACTGCAAATCTTACTATAGGGAAAAGGAAACACCTTGCCTGCAAAGCCAGGCATTATTAACCTTGCAGTTTAACCAAAGAATTACTATTATTCCAGATGTAATTCTTGAAGAAAAAAAAGGGAGGGGGCGAGGAAAGAATACAGAAAAAAATCTCAAGAATTATATAGCCAAATTGATTATCACACTTCCTACTATTTACCCCTTTCTCTGCTGTCATGCTCACCCTTCCCCAGCCCCTCTGCACCCTACAGTTCTCAGTGTCAGTCTGAGGAGAGTGTTACAGTGAGTCACCAGTGTCCTAAATCCTTCCCAGGAGCTGATGATGTTGTTGATGGTTTCTCTACCTTCACTTTAGAGCTCACCTTTTGTTGCACTAAACAAAACAAATTCTATTTTTAAAAAACATTCCATTTTTCTCCTCAGTCTCCTGAGTCCTCTCCCATTCATCAACATCCTTTTTAACTTGTAGGCCCCAGGAACAGATATATTCCAGCAGTCATTTATAATATAAAAAATAATATAAAATATAATATCAAAGATATTCAAATATAATATTAAAAAAAAACAACAGAAACCCCCCATCAACCCCTCCTGCTCCTTTCTCAGACATCTTTATATAGTTACATAAGGATTGCATCATTTTAGTTACTGCTTCACACTGGAATATAATGTGCAACTACTTGTCCACCAAGACTTCTAAGTTCTTTTCAGAATCACTGTCCCACCACGTAGGGGCACCATCCTGCCCTACAGGTCATTTCAGGGTGAAATGGATCTGTGGTATTAACCATGGGCTTTCTCTAGATGGAGCTTTGCACTCAAAGCAGAGATATCTAGAAGCAAAGTAAGGTGGTGATGAAAAGACTAAGGTTTCCATTCAACATCAATCTACCCAGTTTTGGCATGAATTACAGAATATAGTACATTGCCAAAAACATTTCCTCATTCCATTAACTGCTGTTTGTGCAAAAATTCTGAAGACAAAATGGAGTCACTAATGTTAAATATTTTTTATTTCAAATTACAGGACAGT
>NW_010182998.1:3427-6130 GCF_000695765.1 Mesitornis unicolor
CTTCTCACAAATAATTCACTCAGAGTTCAACCATTACTCTGAAATCAGTGAGAAAGAATTTATTCTTTACAAAATTTAGCTTTGCAAGAGATCGTACATAATGTTGTTGCCATTTGTGATAGTATATGGGATCAGGAAGAGCTTGAATCAGGACTGTCCCATCTTCCCTTGAAGGGAATCAGCCACGTGACACAGAAAGCTTGAAATCATTAGAGTTAGGCTTTAACACAAAAATAATAAATTAGAATAAATAAAGGCTGCATTTAAAGAATGCAAGCAAGGATATATTCTTTATTTATTTGGTACTTTCAGGAGCAGTTAATCTCATCCTAATGAAGAGGTTAGAAAATAATATCCTAAAAGTGTCCATTTCTCTACATCAGCTAGGAAGACAACTCTCTTTGACTTGAGCTCAGATGTAGATATATTCACTTACTGATGTCTAGAAATAGTGGAAACAAATTCCACCCTCCCAGTCCCAGAACTTTAAGTGGATTCTTGCCTTGAACACACTCTGCACAGTCATCTTCAGGTCATCACTAAAATCTCTTTCTTCTAGCTAAAAAAAGACTGGTTTTACTTTGTTCCTAAATGTTTCTCACACTGTCTTGTTTTGCCAAGGATACTCTGCTCTCTTCTTTGTTTGCTTGGCTGACCCTACGCTCTTAGACTTACTGTTGTCTCATATTCCTTAAAAATTTGCAATATTCAGCATTTATAGACTAAACTGGAAATAATTCACAACAGGGTCAAGCAAGAGTCTATCAATGCATGGTAACATCAGGACAGGGTAAAATGGTAGTATTTTCATTTCCATTTTTCTCTTTTGAAGTGATAGCAGCAACTCTGCAGTCTCCCCAGAGCCTTTGCCATAGAACTACTAATGGTCAAAAAATGGAAATAGAAACTGTTCGAATCTAGTAGGGATAAGAAGTGACAGGGTAGTGAGGAAGATTGGGAATCTTCATACTGTCAGTTATTAAAGGATTTATGATCAAGAGCTCCAATAAAATGAAGCCTGGAATAACTCAAAATAGGCATTTCCTTAGATGAGAAGTGCCATGGCCAAGGAGAGGCACACTGCCACCAGGGGCTGATCCATACAGTAATGTGAGTCATGAAGGAGCAACAAAGAACATCACTCCAGGAAACCTTGTACCATAACCTAAAGCTAATAAGTGCCAGTAATACAAGATCTCTTTCATTGTACCAGACAAGGAAACTCAGAAATCCTGACCCTGCTAGGTGTCAGATGGGAAATCCTACAGCTAGATGGAAAAAAAGAAAATAAGCTGCTTCTGAAAACATATATTCACAGTGTTCTCATTATAATCATAGTATTTATGACTAGCAGAGCCTTTCTTTCTCCTGATGGTTACAACAACTCATAGCAGTTAAGGATGCAAGGGAAAATGATTGCAAAATACATAAAGAGACTGCCTAGAGTTCCTTTAATGCTCCCAATGCTGTTCTATTTCTTTAATACTTGGGGGAAAATGCAGTATGAACAGATATTGCTTAAAAAAATAACAGTAGAAAAGTATATAAGTAGAAAAGTGTATATAAGAATGGTACTTTTGTTGGTAATTTGGCTTATCAGAAACATTTTTGCCTCAAGCTTCCTTTAATGTTTTCTAGTGGTTCTGAATACAAATGGAAAGAGCAGTAGAAGACGTGGGAAAGAATCATAATATGGTGAAGAACTGGTGTAACTTTTTCTCTCTAGTTCATTATTTTTTTCATTCCTACCTTCAGTGCCAGAAATAGGAATGAGGATTTATTCTTTGCATAAAAAGATTTAAGTTTTTACCTCCTGGGAATGAGAAGTTAGGTAATAATTTGAGCAGAAGTCAAAAAGCTGAGACAGTAGTAATATCAGTACAATACTCTTAAATGTGCCTTAGCATCGCAAATAAAAGTTCACCACTTAGAGTTGAGATAATTTTCAAAACCACTAGATGATTATCCAGTCCTAATGCAAAAATATCCAATTTTTATTAAGCAGTGAGTAGACTATTTTATGATAATAAAGAATATATCATAAGAATCCAGAATTATCAAGGTAGAAATCACTGCTCTTACTCGTGTTTGCTATGGCTACAAAGCAGAATGCTGGTATCTTATCACTATCAGCCTAGTTCAAATGGTTCAGGGTTCACACACATTGCAAAACATGTTCAGGATGATGGGTAAATATTGGTCAATACTTCCCACTGAGCTATCCTCTCCCACAATACCATGTCTACAGCACAGAAACACTTTGAGTGTGGGACGTTTTGCACACACGCTGTGTATGTAACCTGAGGAATGTGACCACCTATTTAGAAGCCCCTGCTGACTGTGCAGATCTTTGCTGCTTGCTATATGTCACTTCAATCACTTGTCCATGTTCTCTCATACAACCTTTAAGCATCAGAAAAGCCCACACAAATTCCACCCAACGTTACATTGTCCATCTTCATATTTTGGCTTAACATTGGGTTTTGAAAAAAACACTCTGCAGCGCTTAGAGATCCAGCATAGCTACCACTTAAAGTACTAAGCCTAACCTTTGCATGCTGTCTTTCTGAGATTTCCATTGCCCTGTCATCTTTCGGTTGTTAACCATGTTCTCATCATGTTTAAAGAGCATCTCAGTTCTGTTTGTTTGGCCTCTTTGTTATTACAGAAGAGGTAGCAGTATATAATAATTTTCTCCTCTTT
>NW_010182999.1:0-8229 GCF_000695765.1 Mesitornis unicolor
GCTTGGGACCGTGAGGACAGGCTGCCCGCCTCGGAGAGACACCGGGTAAATCGTTATCCAAACCAGACTCGTCGTTCTTCTCAGGAGTGTGCTACGTGTTTTCATCAAGTGCATTAAAATAACCAGAAACTTATGCATGCACGGTCCCATGGTCGGCTGTGGTACATGTGGCTTGTCACTGTGACTTACAGCAGGTGGGGGCAAGTCAGCGGGACTGCAAGGCAGGGCAGCGATCAACAGAGCAGACCTGGTGTGTGAAATGAACGCTTTTCTGTGGGCTTGAAAAGTGAAAAGGCAAGGAAGGTCACTAAGCACTGTTGTTCTTGCCATTGCAAATCGTAAGAACATGAGGGTTCCTCCCTCAGTCTCCTCCAGCCTAAAAGTCCCAGCTCTCTCAGCCTTTCCTTGTATGTGAGATGCTTCATTCCCCCCATCATCTCAATGGCTCTGGACTCTCCAGTAGCTCCTTGTCCTTGAAGTGGGGAGCCCAGAACTGGACACAATACCTTTCCTTCAGCTTGCTGATCACTTTTGCAGTTCATAGTTTAAAATAAGTTCACAGAAATGTGGTGTGGATGAACCATCAAGAGGAAAAGGATGAGTTCTGGTTTCATGGAAATATGTACCAGTGCACATGTCTGTGTTGAGATTCAGGCTGACTCCTTTTCTTCTTTCACCACACCTATCCCTGTTGAATGTGCTGTGGTAGGACCCCGCTTCTGCAAGAACTGGAGCTTAGCATATGTTTAGCCATAGAAAGGAAGTAATTTTGCTATGAAGAAGTCCAGTTATCTGTTACATTACACTTTTTCATAAGTAATCTGTTTTATATTGACCTAATTCAAGCTGCTCAACGCTTGATTTTCCATCTCCGAGTACAATTGACAACTTTTCAAGGTAACGAGAGTGAATTACTGCAGCTAATAGTTAGGTATAAAGCTATTTGCAAAGTTTTTCTCTGTTTGCAGGATGGACGCTTGACATTTTACCCAGGAAATCAGACTGTGGATTTGCCTTTCATAAATTTTATGAAAAGATACGGCACTGTGTTTCTCAATGCCTACACCAATTCTCCCATTTGTTGTCCTTCCCGTGCAGGTAGGGCCAAGCGAAACATCAGATAAATACTTGCACATGTCAGTTTATATGTGTTGTAATGATAGGAAATGTCAAAGGATTGAAAGTTGGGGGATGTGTTTTGTTTTACAATAAAACACAGGTTTTTTTAGTTTGATTGTGTCTGAATTTATACAGTATTCTCATGCTTGGTCTGTTTTGCTCTTCTGTTTCTTATGCTTCTTTCTTTTTTTGTTTGTTTGGTTGGTTTTTTTCCCCTCCTTTTTCCAGCTAAGTGTGAGCTCCCAAATCTTTTTGTAAACGGCATTCAAGCTTCAGTATCTTAAAAAAACCCTTCAGGATTTGTAGAAAAATCATTGGTTTGTCTCCTGCAGTGCTGAAGCTGCATTCAGAACTACTCTCCATTCCCAACACATAGTTAATAAATCAGGGAAAAGTATTAAATAACAACATCTGAATAAATCAGTGGCTGTTAGCACTGACTTCTGATGGCATTTATTCTCAATACTCTGTTAAGTACTGTTAATGTGTCCTTCAGTAGCTTTGCTTGAATGCTTCATTTCTTTTTCTTTACTTTCTGCAGTCATTGTCCTGTGCACAATTTCACATTTGCAGAGCTTGCTGTCAAGTTAGAAGGGAGCTGTATTCTGGAATCAAAGATTACCTCTTAAAACATTTCTAGCCCTTTCAGTTGTTGCAAAGACCCTCCAGAGGTGACGTAAATGAAATTTCATCTGCAGCTGGAAGGGAGATCCCCCTTTCTATCAAGCATACCTTGGCAAAAGCAACGTGTCCTGACTGCAACTGGCACAGGCTGTCATATTTAGTGTTAGTGTCAGTGTGCCATTTATTGACAACCTGCAGAAAACCTTGATTTAATAACTGTGTAGCACAACACAATATTTAATAATATTGTATAGCACCTGGAAACATGGGAGCTTGTTCCATGATTCTGGAGATTGTTTTAGTAAATGTTGTTACTCATGGTGATGATGAAAATAAGATGCAGAAGAGCAATACTTTATATTTCTTGCTCTGTTGGATTACAATGTGAACTTTTCACTGCTAAAACAATAAGACAATCTGTTCTCAAGTATATTCAACTTTCATTTAGATAGGAAGTACCACTTACTCATCAAAAACTGTATTTTTTTTTCCCCAGCCATGTGGAGTGGTCTTTTCACTCATTTAACAGAATCTTGGAATAACTTCAAAGGTCTGGATCCAGACTATGTAACATGGATGGATCTCATGGAGAAGCATGGCTACCACACGCAGAAGTATGGGAAACTGGACTACACTTCTGGCCATCATTCAGTGAGGTAATGAGAGAGTTTCTCCTGCTGTGAAATGGGCAGGGGTGAGTACATCATGTAACGGTCTGGCAAGTGGTTTCTGTCCTGACTGAAATGTTAATAGCTTTAATTTAAAAGAAATTGTGGTAGGAACCTAGCAGGGGTCTGTCTGTCTGGCAGCTTTATGCAGAAGCAAGCACATCCCATGCAGATGCACTTTGGCTTTTACCTGGAGCTGGAAGGTGAATATCAAGACTGGGGTTTTGCCCAACGTGAATGAAGGCTGGTTTTGATCACTGGTATTGCTCCTTAAGTGAATTTTGTAAACTGTTTTTGTCTTGCCATGAAACTTCCTGGCTTGAGTATACTAGCAGTGTAGGAAAAGCAGAACAAAGCAGCATGTAATACTTCATTAAATTTACCATCACATAACATGAGGTGGTTTCCGTATTGAAGGCCACACGTTTTCACAGACTTGTGCTGTGCTTGCTATGCTATAAAGCTTTCTTTTTATGAAAATGTGACTAGAATTATGGCAATTTATGAAAAATACTTAAACATTTAGAGGCTAACTGCATTATGTTCAAACAGTAATAAGCATGATGTGTCTGGAGTGCTGGGACAAAATACAGCGTGTTCCTTCTGTGAAGTCCTTATAAAGACACACTATGTCCCTGTTCAGTAGTGAGGTCCATTGTTGAAATAATAATAAGGATTAGCTTTTCTTTGTTTTTAAACAGATTAGAGTTACTTAAAATTTCCTCATTTCCCTCGCTGAAATGAGCAATCAGAAGTTAAAGGTCGCATTAGTAGTTAATAGCATGTTGCACGTGTGCACTGCCTTTTACCTACAAAATACTTTATTATCCATTTCAGGAGGCTGGTCAAAGTAACGATTTCCTCTCCTGTTTAAGACTGTCAAAAGAGAAAAGAAAGCTTTTTTTCCTTTTTCCCTATGCCCATTCTACACTGGAATTAAAAGATTGTTCAAAGACAGACTTACAGCCAAAAACCTCATGTTTAATTACTGTACCAGAGAGCGTACATATTTGGGTACTCCTGATGCTTCTCTCTCGTCTCTGTCTGCAGCTCTTCTTAGTGACAGCATCTAACCATGAACAGATGAGTGCTCAACCTCTTCTCTTTCGCTTTGAAGTTTTATTTTGCGAAGACTTCGTTATTGCAAATTATCCTGAAAACTTAATTTTGTTTTTGTTTTTGTCCTTCCAGTAAGAAACAGTTATATGCATGATGTACTGAAAAGTCATCTGCTATGGTGTTATTGTGGATTCTTGTGCTTGCTTTTGTCAGTGTCGGGAAAATTTCCTCTCTAGCAGGAAATAACTGACTATTAAGATGAAGGCTGACAGATGTTTGTATTACTGTAGTGCAGAGATGGTTGGTTGTGATTGCCTCAAGCATTCATCTGTTCGGAGGAACGTAATCTTAACATCATCTGCAAAGTGCCAGGAACAGAGCACTCGGTCAGAAAGCAAAGGGTCAGATTTTGTTCTGTGTAACAAAGCAAGACCGAAATTATCCTGTGGCTGCACCATTCCTTAGCATTTCTAGAAGTGATTTGCAGTAAATAAAATGAAAATTATCTGCAGTGTTATGCAGACCCTTGCACTTTTCTCTGAGTTGCTTTTCTGCATTGTCTAAATAGTGTACAGCATGCACTCACTCTGCCCTTCACTGAAATAGAAGAAATGCTTTCTAACATTGAAATCTGTTTATCTGTTTACCCCCTCACATCCATACCCAACCCTTTACCATCGTTTCATTTTAACGTTCATGAAATCTGATTTCTTTATAGGCCATCTAGGTACCTTAATTTGTTCTAAGTAACTCGTTTAAGCCTTGAAAGTATGAGACTAAACAAGGAGTTAAAACGCTTTTAAAAAAGAAAAGTTGTCAGAGATAATTCTGAGTAGTTTTTCTGGAGGTTAAAAGTGCCCTGGTGAAATTCCTATGGGGACAAAGCTGGTTAGTTGTTCTTTAAACAGCAATAATGCTGTGTTTTGATGAATCAAAAATCAAATCTCGAGCACTTTCATACCTTCTTTTATCGTTTTTTTGGTGACACTGAGATTACCATGAACAAAATGAAGACACTCAAGGTTCCCCATGGGCTGCTTCCTCCCAGTCCTGGTTCATGGCAGCTGTGGTGTCATTCCCTCTGGCAAAGCAGCAAGGGCATCCGGAGCTCAGATTTCTCAGCGTTTCAGAGAGGTGACAATTGTCATGATGGTAGAAAATCTGTTCCAAAAATATTTTATCATTAAAGCATTGTTATTTTTTTTCTGCTTCTTGCTTTCTCCCTATACCCTTCTCCTCTGCTATTCCCTTTTCTTGATAGTATTCACCAACTATATCAAAAGCAACTGTACAAAATAAATCAGTCTTACAGGTTTCTGTCCTAAGTGGTAGTATTTAAAAACGTGGTAACAATGCACTCCAAAACCAGAACTTTGGTTCTAAAACCAAAAATCTGCAGCCCTCTTTACCAGATAAATAGTACCTGAATCCATGCCAGCATGGGGAGCAGGGTCAAAGAGATGGAGATGCTATTTCTAAATGTTATTTTGGAGATGTGGGAAGAACCATTCTGACTTGAAGTTGTAATAAAGAAGAAAGAAGATTCAGAAGCAGAAAAGAAGTGGCTAAAGCTGTGCATAGGAAATAGATGCATAATAGCTGTTGATCAATTGAATAACAATTCTCCTTTGTGTAGAAATTACAGATAGACTGCAGCTACCAATACAGAGAAAGCTTTTCAGGAACTCTGAACTCTTTTTATTTGGAAGAAAACATCTTCCACTGAGTATGTATCGTGTGTGTGTCTTTTCAGTAACCGCGTGGAAGCCTGGACTAGAGACGTTGACTTCCTGCTCCGGCAAGAAGGGAGACCCATGGTGAATCTTACTGGGGACAGGAGGCATGTGAGAGTGAAGGAAGCAGATTGGCGGACTACAGATAAAGCAGTAAACTGGATAAAGGAAGAAGCCGTTAACCTTACTCAACCATTTGTTCTTTACTTGGGACTGAATTTACCACACCCATATCCATCACCCTATACGGGAGAAAATTTTGGATCCTCTACATTTTTAACATCTCCCTATTGGCTTGAAAAGGTACGTGAAGATGAATTTTAAATATAAATTTATTTCTATCTGGTTTTATTATGAACAGTTCTCTATTCCCCACGTGATTTTTCAAGTCAGACCCAGTTTTGATATTTCAGTACACGGAAAGCGCTTGGATGAGATGTTAAATTTCGGATTTAAGGCTAGGCAGACTGAGGTGAAGAATGTCTCTGTTGCAGGAAAGGCTCTGTTAGCAGTGGTCACTGAATCCATAAGGACAGTTGGAGTTCAGTGGCTAGAAACATATTGAGGGGTGAATAAAATCATAGTTAGCTGTAGTTGTTTTTTCAGTAATGGTCTGAGGTTCCTTATTTATAATATTCTGTATTGTGCTTGTTACAAACGATGTCATCATTCTGAGTTTTTGTCGTGGTTCAGGGCTGGGCCGGCCACTAAACCCTGGCCAGACGCTCTCTGTGAACCCCTCTGCCCTCCCCAGAGGGGAAGAGAAAAGAGAAGAAGGGAGAGAGACTGCACGGGTTGGAAAATAAACTAACAGATTTAATGAAACAATAATACTGATACTACAGGATAATGATGGAAATAGGGAAATAATGGAATATATATATAAATATGTACAAATATCTGCAAAACCAATATAAAATCCTCCCCCCACTCTCCCCCCAATGACGAATACGTCACCAGAGGCTCTGCAGAGCCGGGCACTGGAAAAGTCCCAGACCAAACCCAGCAGCAGTGGGAGCTGATGCAGGACACACAAATCAGGATCAGCGGCAGGGGTCTGCTCAGGCCTTGGCCTCTGCAGGATCGAGACGGACGGAAGGGTCGAGATGGAAGGAACAGTAGAAAGGGCAAAAGCACAAAAAAAAAGGGACTAGACCCTCGTGATCCCTCAGTTTTTATACCAAGTATGGCATGTGTGGGATGCAATACCTTGTTGGTCAGTTTTGGGTCCGCTTCCCCCCCTGTAGGCGCAGACACAGCACCCATGATGAGACAGCTGACCTTGAGCTTATCTTCTAGCAGCGCTGTTTGGGAAAAACGTGCTGCCAGTTTTCAGCAAGTTCAGTCACTTAAAAGAGACTGAGCTGAAAAGTAAAATCACTACATAGAAAATTAGTTCTGTTTAGCTCAAACCAGGACAGTTTTATAGTGAGAGACTGACTTTTCCTACAATATGAACCTGGAACATGAATTAGTAAGACACAGCAGAAGTCTCTCTTTTCAGTTAACTTCCTTCTGTGCTACTGCAGCTTTTCAGTGGTTTTAGAGTGCACAAAGTCCGTATGTGGAAAGCTAACAGATAGCGCTCCATCCCAAAGAAGTAAATATTCTCTCTCATGTGTGGTGCCATTATCTGTCATGAAAATGTAAATGGCTTACAGCAGCATAAGGGCATTGAGGTTTTCTGCAGCTGACGAACTGGGAAATAGGTTTGAAAAGACTTTATGATTACTTAAAAAAAAGCCATATGCCATTTATACAACTCCTTTGGCCTTTTCCACTGGAGATCTGCAGGATTTGTTTTATCTAGGTGCAACAAAAATATAAAGACTTAGAAAAAAGGACATAGAGATGGAGGTTGAGAGATGTGAATGTCTTCGTAGTATTGAGGGTTGTGGGTGGTTTTCTTCTAGGAATGATGAGTTTTTGGGGAGAGGAAGGGTGTGGGGAAAAAAACCTAAATTTGGAAAAAGCAAGACCTAGCTTGGATATTAGGAAAGCTTTCTGGGTGCTACTTGCTGGGTTAGACCTGTCTTGGGAAGCAGAGGTACCTTTTCTCAGGTCACCGACAGAGTTAAAACATCTCTAGACAAATTTTTGTCATCCTTAATCCAGTTAGAGTGCTTAAATGCCATGGTTTGCTGAGGGCCTTATAGACATGCTCAGTGATGTGAATCACAGGTTGCCATTTATTGACCACTGGCTGATTCTCCTGGCATGTATCTATGCTTTGGCTGTGGAAGAAGTCGTCTTTGAAAATGAGCAGTCAACCTCAGGAAGAAGTGTGAGTGCACAGACGAAGAACCTGAACTGAATGATGTGTTTACTGGGGAGCTAATACAGAGCAGAGTGTCAGCACGGTGTGCTGATGAGACCTTGTGTTGCTGAGCAGATGGTCCTCCCCATTTTGCACCAGCTGACACTTTTTCAGGGCATGGGACTTCTTTCCTAGCTACAAATGATGACAAGCGGACAAAGGGATGATGACTTTGTGAATTCTTCACTCTAGGTTGTAGTCCTGTAGAAAGGGGCTCAGTCTTCTTACGAATTGTGGATGAAAAGGGACACTCTTTGCTCCCGTTACATCTTAAGCAACTAACAAATACCATTTGAGGAGTCTACACTGTGGCTCTGTGTAGCCAAGGACCTTCAGCAGTAGCACTGGCTGAAGCAGTTGCCTGCTCTTTTTTATCTTCTGTGATTTCTTCATGCAGATTGTTTTTGTAGGGCCTAAGGAAACGTAGGTTTTGCTATGTCTGTTTGACTCCTACAATGTTGAGTTCTATCCCTGTGTTATAGGCACTTCAGCTGTTGCTGTCCTACTGTTTATAACTGTTAATACATCTGCTGTATAACTCAAGAGAGAATATTGACTGTGGGCGAGTTTCGTAGGGACTGAAACACGTGGCCGTAACAGCGCTGGTGGTCAAAGATATTAAAGAGAGACAGACGCTGTGCTAGTAGCTCCCCAGACAGCTCTTTGTTACTGGTGCCACATCTGGGGCAAAGCCAGGCTGGGTTCAGCA
>NW_010182999.1:8260-12786 GCF_000695765.1 Mesitornis unicolor
TTGCTGTTCAGAATTGCGGCGCCAACACACAGGGGTGCAGTGGCTCTAGGGACAGCTTTGGGCTGGTTGCTGTGGTGCTGCATGGAGCCCTTTGGACAGCGTCTCAGTTATTTTATCAGGAGCCGGTGTGGACTTGTGGCTGCAGTCCTGGGACCGGGCTGCTCAGGCACCGGAGCTGCTGGGCCGTAATCTTGGCCTTGCTCTGTCTCCTTCCTCCTGACACTCACCCTTTCCAAATTGATCCCCATGAAGGAGGGCACCATTCAGGCTCCTCTGCTCCAAGCTAAAGAGCCCCAGCTCCCTCAGCTGCTCCTCAGCAGGAGATGCTCCACAGCGTTCACTTCTCCAAGTGATAGCGCTTGTATGGTAAGGAAACATGGCAAGGCCACTGTCTCACCATGGCTGCCATATTTGGACCTCATCTTTGTGGCGCTGCTGGACTCTTTCAAGCAGTTCCTGTCCTTCTGGAGCTGAGGGCCCAGCACTGGACACAAGATTGCAGCTGTGGTGTGAGCAGGGCAGAGCAGAGGGGCAGGAGAACCTCTCTGCCCTACAACCACCCCTTCTCATCCAGCCCAGGATGGCATTGGCCTTCTTGGCTCAAGGGCACATTGCTGGCTCATGGGCACTGCTGCCACCAACACCCCAGGTCCCTTTCTGCTGTGCTGCTCCCCAACAGCTCAGACCCCAACCTATCCTGGTCTATGGGGTTGTTCTTCCCCAGATGCAGACCCTACGCTTGCCCTTGTTGAATTTAATTAAGTTTTCCCCCGCCCAACTCTCCAGCCTGTCCAGGTGTCGCTGAATGGCAGCACAGCCTCTGCAGTGTGTAAGTGTACTGTAAGTCTACAATGTAGAAGTAATTAACTCTGTTACATGCAGCACTTGCTTAAGGGAGCGATTCCACTTGTGCCTGTCTAGGCTAAGAGCATGTGTCAAACTTTGAGGCTCTGAAGCTGGTACTGCAGCACCCAACAGCTGTGAGCACGCCAGTTTGAATGTACAAATCCAGCACTATTTGTAACTGACTGGCTCCTGCTTTTTAGTTTCAAACTGATCTCACGCTTCCTTGTAACTCATTGGATTGACATCCATGGAAACAAATAGAAAAGTGTTACAAATTTGAACTAATATCTTGGATTCTTTTTATCAAGATGCCAAGACTTGTCCTGGAGACCTTTCCAGACTGAGTGACTTTCTGTGGTGTTCTGTGGGCTCACATCACGCCCGGTGTTTCTGGTAGAGGTAGTCTATAGTTATCCTACAGTTGGTGAGACACTATGCTGATACTTCTTTAAGTAGAGTACGGTTCTAGAAGATTGTTCTGCAGCATCTCTCTTAAAAAAAGGAGGTCAGCTGGTAAAACACATATTTCTGGCTCCTAGCCACAGTTTCTGGCTGGTTTTTACAGCTCGCTTTGAAAATTACTTGATACCTCTGGAAGCAGAGGGGAAGTATGGAGGAGGTGGCAGCATCATGTATCAGAGAAGCAGCTGGTGTTTCCTGGACCACAAATTGAGAACTGTGAATTTATGATGAAAAAGTTTTAAATTAAGTCTGTTTTTAAAAGATTCCTTTAATCCAGTTGCTAAAGTAACATTAATTTCCTCTTACCTTTAGGTAACGTATGAAGCTATTAAAATACCCAAGTGGTCTTCTCTTTCAGAGATGCATCCAGTAGACTATTACTCATCTTACACCAAGAATTGCACAGGAGAGTTTACAAAGCAAGAAGTGAGAGATATTAGAGCATTTTATTATGCTATGTGTGCGGAGACAGATGCCATGCTGGGTAAGTAATGTTTCACTAGACAGTGGCTTTCCTTGCTTTGACTTTTGTTAAGAAAACATTGACAGGGCTTTTCTTCAGGGAAAAAATCAAACCACAGCTCAGATCTGGGAGTAAGTCGCATGGATGTCGCTTTACCAGTCTCTGTGGTAACTAACTGGATAGATTTTAAGGCTATTGCAAGGTGGATTCAGAGCACTCTGAAAAGTAATGGCAGCCACCAGTCCGAGACCCTGAAAAAGCCCAGCAACTGCAGCAAAACGTTGCTTGACCCATGTACAAGAGGAAGGAAATACTCTTTGATTAAGGGCTGACTGAAATGATGGAAACAACTGCAAAGGATGCAGACCAGCAAAGCAAATCTGGAAGGAAAGATAAATTTCAGGGCACAGGCAGTTTCCTTGCAGATTTCCAACACCCCAGGTCCTTTCCAGCCACTCGTCCCCTGTAGCATCCATGGGGTTATTGCAACCCAAGTGCAGGACCCGGCCCTTGGCCTTGTTGAAGCTCACACAATTGGCCTCAGCCCATGGATTCAGCCCGTCCAGGTCCCTCTGCAGAGCCTTCCCACCCTCAGACAGATCGAGTGTGTAGACTGGGTGACAGCTGTGACACACACCGAACTGCAGGGTTACCTTGGAAGTCTCCCTTAGCGGGGCTGGCAGCTGGATCATCTTTAACGTCTCTTCCAACCCAAACTCTTCTATGACTCCATGGCTATAGAAGTTGAGAAGAAGGAAAAAAAGCCAAGTAATCAGGATTTTCCAGCCCTCCAGCTAGCATTCCTCGGGGTTCGCGTGCTGCTCTGCAGGTACAGAACGTGGGAGGAACACTGTGAAGGAGTTGTTTTCTGTATCTTCTTCCTGTTGCAGGTGAGATCATTTCCGCGCTGAGAGATACCGGGCTTCTGAAAAATACCATAGTGATGTTCACTGCGGATCACGGAGAACTTGCGATGGAGCACCGGCAGTTCTACAAAATGAGCATGTATGAAGGCAGTTCCCATGTTCCTCTTCTAGTTATGGGGCCAGGTGTAAAAGAGCAGCAGCAAGTACCAAATGTGGTGTCTCTCGTGGATATATATCCTACTATGCTGGGTGAGTTAAGCCATTGCTAATGAACATTTTTTTCCCCAGTTACTATTACGTGCTTGTGTTACAGCCAGAATTATGTCTCCGCTTTGTGAGACAGTGTAGTAGCACAGCAGGAGATAACCATTTATCCGTGGAGCACAACGGCAAAAAATGGATGTAGCAATGAAATAAAGGAGCTGATGATGTTCCTTATTGCTGCTACTGTCATCAACACAATTACGGTGAATGTTTATATATATAGGTTTATTTATTATTTAAAAAGAGAGGTGATAGATCGGATGCGTTTGAGGTGTGAATAATCCTTTGTATCCTTCATAGCTAACAGCTTACTGTAGAAATTGCAGTGTAAATGCATCCAGAGATGAGATTAAACCTGAAAGGATGGCAGCTTTATTATCTTATCAAAGGAATGTCCTTTATGAGGGGTCACGTGGAAGAAACACAATGAAGTCTTTGTGTAGGAAATGTACAATTGATCTGGGCAAGCACGGTTAGATGTGGTATTGGCTATCGATTCTTGCATTCTTGGATATGGAAATACTCCTTATGGGGCAGAGAATCAAATAAAAAAAGGGCTGACATAAAATTTCTAAGATATGAAAATTACTTTTAAGAGTGAATTTCTGGACAGTTACCTGTGGTAAATCATGCAAAAGATGAATCTCATTGGAACCAAACATTCGAGGAAGTTGCCACTCTGGGATTTTTAGGTTACGGATGAGAAAAATGTTGTTTTCAAGGCAGCCTGCACAGCTCGCTCTTGCAGAAGTGTCCCACATACACTGCAATCACCTGAGTCAATGTGGGGCAGGAGATAAAACTCCACTCCTATCAGTAAACACCAGTGCAAAATCCCAATGTTTGAGCCAGTCATCCAGTTGAAAATAGGATATAAACTGAGTAGCTTTCTCTTCCAACTTCTGATATCCAGTCTTTCATAGATAGAAACTGTACCAGATGTGGTTCTTATGTACGTTGTGCTTTCATCTGTAAAGAGTTAAAAATCTCTTTTTTTCCTCTTCGTGCCTTTTCCCCAAACAACATAATTGGTCAGGTGGTTTAACATCCTCCCCTCTTGTTCATTTCCTCCTTTCTTTGGGCACCAGAACTTTGTGTCTACAAGTTCTTTCCTTCTGTGCTGGCAGCTCCACTTCCTTGTAATCTGAACATCAAAAAAAGGCACGGAGGTCTCGATGAATGTGAAAACACCAAGAGTCCCCTCTGTCGGCCGTTGTCTCTGCAGGCTGCGTGCTGCTGCTGGCTAGTGAGGAGATGGATCTGAACCCTGGGTTTGTGGCAGATGTAATCCCTTTGCTTTGCCGTGTCTCCAGGCAATAATCTCTCTTACGGCGCCATCCCAGTGCTGCACTCAATACTTCCTCCATGGCTGACTTTGGGATCAGGCACACTCTACAATGAGAGTGGCACAGGCATTTTGACTCCAGCAGACTCTGTGTGGTTTGAGTCGCTCAGCCGGGAGTGCAGCAGCTCTTCCATTCTTTAACAGGATGTAGGACAGCACTGGCTTGGTTGGTGTGGGTAAAGTACCTGTGGGTCTCTGGGATCTCAGCAGGTGCCAGCCTGGAGCATTCTTTGCATGTGGAGAATGCAGTCACAGAATCCCAGACCGCTAGGGATTGGAA
>NW_010183000.1:0-1594 GCF_000695765.1 Mesitornis unicolor
GGTGGCTGTGTTCTCCCCTGGGCGCGCAGTCAGCGTCCTTCGAGCAGAAGAGTAACTCTCCAGTAAAACATGAAGCAGCAGTTTTTTTCGGTAGGATACTCAGTAGAGTGCAGCCCG
The DNA here is from genome assembly GCF_000695765.1 of Mesitornis unicolor. Classification (NCBI taxonomy): domain Eukaryota; kingdom Metazoa; phylum Chordata; class Aves; order Mesitornithiformes; family Mesitornithidae; genus Mesitornis; species Mesitornis unicolor. The sequence continues at coordinate 118 of NW_010183000.1, forward strand.
CTAGGGACAAACGTGAGGTAGACTGGTCAGTGTGCCACATTGCCCCGGTCTGGGAAAGGTGCGGGCTTGGGGGATTGGACTAGATGATCTTTTGACTTCGAGCAGAAGAGTAACTCTCCAGTAAAACATGAAGCAGCAGTTTTTTTCGGTAGGATACTCAGTAGAGTGCAGCCCGCTAGGGACAAACGTGAGGTAGACTGGTCAGTGTGCCACATTGCCCCGGTCTGGGAAAGGTGCGGGCTTGGGGGATTGGACTAGATGATCTTTTGAGGTCCCTTCCAATCCCTAACGTTCTGTGATTCTGTGATTCTGTGATTCCTAGTGCACGGGGTTGCTCTGAGTGCAAGTTAATACTCGTTAAATACCTCACAGGTAGAGGGGTGCCAAATATTGAGCTCTTTCCAGTGGCAGCATAGTTTCTGAAGGCCTTAAAACTGAACTTGACCAAACCCAAGGAGATACATTGTGTGCAATAGTCTAATATGGAAAACTAGGAGGCAGTTAGGACCTGTTATCTGCTGAAGACCTTTCTATCTCCGTGATATATTATCTGAAAGTACTTCGGTTTATTGTGAACTCTGTTAAGTTACATATTTTTTTCTTCATGGGAGAATCACTATTTCACATGCAATAACTTAAAAAAAACCCCACTTATGTTAAAATACCCTATCACTTTTAATGTTGTCAGCTGTGAAATAGCATGAACTCACTATTTTATTAAAGACTCGTTGAAATGGAGGGAGATCAATGGAAATAATAATTTCGAAAATACCAAATACTGGGAGATGTACCTGTAGGGTATCAGCAAATTACAATGATTGCTCTTGTCAAGAATTGCGTGATTTTTTTTTTCCCTTCCTCATGCTGTGAAAGTTGTGTTTGTGTGGGAAGTGTGTGTGGGATTTTTTTTAAAGTATCCTTTTCATAAAGCAGCATTATAGATGCATATATTCTAGCATGTTTGGTTGGATTTGTCAGCAGTAATTGACAGATGAAAAAAAAAGCTGTGAATTTTGTGGATAATGCACTGTAAAGAAGGAAGTGCAGTTTATATTTTTTTGTGTGGTATTGAAAATGTAGCAATGTATTGCCCTTAAAAACATAAAGTCAGCAAGCTCTTTAAAGAAAAGGACAATTAAAAGTATGTAGAACTGAATGTGGTATTATGATTAACTATCATATTATTAATCATCATTAATCTGTTCTCTCAATAGAATTATCTTCACAGAAGAAATTTGATGAAATTAAGAAGGCTAATCAGGCTGCAGCAAAAAAGCTAGTTGAAGACCAATTTAGTTCCTCATCTGAAGATGATGATGAGGGTGCTGAAGTAAAACAAGGAAAGATTTTGGCCAAAACGTTTACCATTTACACCAGCCAAACTGGTAATTTATTTTTTTTTTAATTCATTGACTTTTATTTCAGTATGAAAGCATATACATATATATATAATATAACATAATATAACATAATATAA
>NW_010183001.1:0-6245 GCF_000695765.1 Mesitornis unicolor
GGGTGTCCCTCCCCGCCCCGGGCGCTGTGTCCGCTCCGCCTCCTCCGGACGCCGCCACCTGCACCGCTCCCTGGCCAGGCCGGGCCTTTGAACGGAGAAGCTGTGGGGGTCCCCGGGCAGCCTGTGCACCAGAGAGTTTTACTGAGCTCAACCTGGCATTTCCAGAACTCTATCACCTCCAGCAGAGTGGTTCCTGTCCACAGGCTGGTAACTGAACCGACGTGGCACATACCAGCAGCAAAACTCGGGACACATGTGGCAGAAAGGCATGGCTGTGCACCAAGGGGTCTAGTGACCACTGAGTCCTTTGCACTGAACACCCCAAGATCAGCCCCCCTTCACTTTCTTTCAGAGTATGAGACATGTGTCCATACAATCACAACTGCCCCATCCTGCAGACCCTCATGCTTATGGAAGCACAAGGCTATGGTCCAAGTGTACCAAAGACAGTTATGGGGAGCACCACTGGGTGGGGAAGGGGAAGGTGATGCTTACAGATGCTGTTCCACTGTGTGCTGGGAACGCAGCCTCACCTCAGGAATGGAGCTGCTCTTTATCATGTTGGCTGCATCAGGAGGTTCCAAAGGACTTGATTTCTCCAGACTTGGTCTTAGGGGTTGAAGAATGAACTGCTGCCAAATGCCCTCTGAATTCACGTATGCGTCAAAGCCCTAAAAAAAATCACCTTCCCACATGTTAGACACCCTTCTGAGGCTCAGGCTAGCCTAGGCCATCCCACACAGCTAAACAGGGGTAAGCTGTGCCAGTGCAGACTCATACGTTTTCCCATCCTTTACATCAACTCTGTCCCTTTTGATCCCAGAGCCTGGCTGAAGGCAGGAGGTTTGCAGGCTTTTTCTGTTGGGAGGGGAACCTGGATGGAGAAAAGGTCTTCCCAGGTGCAGCCCTCATCACTTGGGCTAAATAGTGTTTTCTGAATGCAGGAGCAGACTAAGAGGCAGCATCTCTGTTCAGGCTGTGCCTTTTTTCCCCATTAACACCCAGCTCCAAAGGCTCCCTGCCCATGCTCTTCACACTTTTAATGCCTCTGCCCACACGTCCTCTCCCTGGTGCTTCCTCCTAATTGATAAAGAGGAGAACGACATCCGCCTACATCGACCTACATCCACCTACATCCACCTACCCACCCATGCCCCGTCCATGCCACTGCCGTGCTGTGCACTGATGACAGTGGTGGTGGCAGTTTTCCTTTTCCCCTTCACAAACTTTCACCCTTCCAAAAAAAAGAAATCCAACAACCTGTCACTGTAGGTTCTTTTGACACCAGCAGGTAGCTCCTATGAAGAAAACCCCTCTTCAAACCAGCATCTAGCCCAAGGGCAGCCTTCCCCGGGTGGGCAGGATGTCGCTCCCCTCTGCAGGGAAAGTCCTTTTTCTTCTATTTATTTATATTCATCTCACTGTAAACTCACCCGCCAGCAAACCTGCTGTTCATACTAACAAACACGTCCCTTTGGTCTGTGCAGAAGCCGCTGGCCGAGCAGACATATGTAGCTGGGGGAGCTCCCCCAGCCCTTCCCCAGCTCTTCCATAAATCCTGGGCTCCCATCAGATTTGTTTATATGGCAGCTTGTGAGTGGAGCTCTTTTGGCAAAGCAGCTCCTGATCTAGGAGAGACCTAAGCCAGAGACCCAAAAGGGCCTGCACTAACAGGCACGATGGTCTCTGTGGAAGTTAACTTCATATCACATCGAGACACTTGGGAGAGCTCCATTCATAATAAGTTTGGACAAGACAGAGCCATGGTCCAGAGAGTGTCCTTTAGAAGCAGGAGGTTTTTAGGGCAGGGATACAAGGGTAAACAGAAATATTTCTGAGGTGGAGAGATGAGTGCTTCTGTATTAATGGGCTGTATAGTACCCATATTGTTATTTAGGCTGTCACCATTAAGGTTCAGAGTTAACAGCACACACTCACCCTTCTCTGAGCTTTCTTCCAAGCCATCTGTTGTCCATGCTGTCACTGCTGGGGGAGGACATTTCAGTTTTCACTGGAAGGTCTTCACAACAGGTTTGCCACAAGAGCTCAGGTGGGGCAGGATCACTCTGCAGGATGCTAGCACCATGATCTGTGGAGAAACATTAACAGGCTGCAAGCCAAGCCGCCACAGAAGCTGGGTTCTTCACTTGGCATTCATTTGCTGAGTCAGTTTCTTGCTTCAGCTCACCACAGTGGTCCACTGCTGGCAGCCAGACCAGGGTGAGGGGAGAAGAGGGAGCTCTGAAGGGTGATGGATCCTCACAGGTTGCTTTCAGGGGGAGACCTGCGTGCCAGCTGTGCAGCAGGACCGGCTGCATGGCAGGCAGCTGGATAAAACCACAGGCCAGAGGATGAATTTCCTCCTTGCCAGCTCCATGTGTAGTGAGTTTATCTCATCCATGCCCTGAGTTGACAGCACCCCACAGCAGAGGGGTTTAGCTCTGTCATTTGGGCCATGTGGCCCAGCACAATGAGCAGATTGATAGCATGGGGCCATCAACAGATGGCACTGATGTGGTGTGGCCATGCTGCCCACAGACAGCTTGTGTTTCCTTCACTGGCAATCCCATGATTGGGGTGTGAGCAGCCAGCACAGGCATGTGGAGTCATTTGCTGCCCACACCGTACAGCAGCCCTTTCTGTCTGCCTGTGGGCACCACAATCCTCCATGGGTGGTAGCAGCATGGCTGTGCCACTGTGCATGCTCATGGGTGCTTGGGCTTTGCTCAAAACAGGAAGAATGGGTGTCCTGGGGGTTGCCAGGGAGGAGGCAGGGTGCAGAGGTTGGATCTGGCAGCATCCCGGATGTTAGGGCAGATGTTAGGGACAGGACCTAGGGTGTCTGTCACTGCACGTGCCGTGCCAGGTTTCCATCCAGCTTCAGCCTCCCAGCATCACAGGAACTGTGTATCAGACAGTTTATTTTAGCCACTGAGGCAGGGAGACAGAGGGCAGAGGCTGGAGGATCAGGGGCTGAGGCTGTGTGGGTGGGAGGGGGCTGTCAGCCTGCTCCAGTGCTTGTGACACGCGTTTGGTGTCACCGAGTGGGAGAGCTGCAAGCAAGGTGAAATATGAGCTGTGGGTTCCTGGCTACAGCTGGAGGAGTTCAGCCTGCAGCCTGGCCCCCTTCCCTTTCAAGCAGGTCAGAAAGAGCCAGTGCAGATCCCAGCACCGGCTGCATACGACCACACTGCCTCAAGCCGAGCCAGCCAGACTTCAGCCAGCCAGGGCGACCCCATGGCCACAGAGCTTTATCCTGGCCATGCTCAGTGCTGGGGCAGCTGCATGGGAAACGCCACCCTTGCGAGGCTGCACTCTCTCAGCCTGGCTCCGGCGTGCAGCCAGCACACAGGGTGATTCTTCCTCCCAGTCCTCACATCTCAATTGCTCCTTAGGTGCTGGAAAGGTTAAATGTCTCACATCCAGGGTCCAGCCTGATTCTGTGCCGTGCACAGGCAGACGGACACCATATGCACCTCCAGTTATTGATCATCTTGGCACATTATCTCACTCCCATCTGCAGCCCAGCCTGGCAGCTGGGGAGCTTGCAGCGGTAAAGAACCCACAAAGGGCTTGCAGGGCATGGCACAGCCCCACTGAAAAAGCATAGGGCCTGCCAGTGCTGCTGGACACAAATTACCCAAAACCGGGATGCCAGTGCTACTACAAGTTGGTCAGTTAACCACCAGGACGCTTTCAGTGTGGCACAGCATGGAGCAGGCTAAGGTTCCCAAGCTTTTATTTCAGCCGTGTGTGTGTGCAAGGAGGGGGAGTCTCAGGGAGATGTTGTCTGTGAGTAAAGAATTGATTTGCACCAAATGCTGGGTCATGGGTATGTGTGTGCACAGACATGTGTGAATCTGTAAGCACACGCATGAGGCCAGGACCATAGGGCAGTGTGAGCACTGCAGCAGGATGCCCTGCAGACAGCCCACCAGGACACAGGGCACCTGAAGACCACAGTCGCTGCTTCAGAAAACCCCCCCAGAGCATCACTCAGCACTGGGGGACTGGAGGAGTTGGCTGGAAAAAAGTCTGTGCTGGGGCTGTTCCTCCTGCGCTACCGTGCCTTTCCTCTGTTGAACTGCACTGAGCCCCAGCCTCTGAGAAAACACCTTCCCTGCCTGCGACCTGAGGAGATGGGGGGAGCCTCCAGCCTATCCCCATGTTACTCTAATTGAGAAAAAAAAATATATTGAAAGCTATAAAGGAATAAAAATGACATTTCTTTCCCATGAATCCAAAAAACACAATCCAAGATAAGACACAAGAGCCCTGGGTGCCCACTACAGGGAGCCTTAGTGTCACTGGTCACCACAGTGCAAAATCCAAGAGTGCTGGCACCAGGTGTCTGTATGAAGCAGAGACAGGAACCTCAGTCCCGGGAGGCGAGCCCGAGACCTGGATGCAGCCCAACATGTGTAGTAGGTTCTTCACTCCATGCCCTTCCCTTTCCCAGGGAGTACAAATACTTCCCGGTGAGCCTTAGATACCCAGCCAGTGCTGGGGGATGCGGGGATGCTCTCCTCTGCTGGGATGCTCTGCTCAAAATCCAACTCTCTCACCTGGCCACAGGAGTGGGGCATGTCCCATGCTAATGGCCAGGGACATCTAATGGTGAGGGACACCCTGGAACCGCTGCAGCCACTTCTGCAATGAAATGGGGCCATTAGTGGCCAGAGGGACCCGGCTCCCTCCCAGCTTTACCACAGGCCATGCGGGGCTCAGGGCCAGGGGCGCAGGGCACCACGGATGCAGCCTGCCGTGTGCTCCCCATGCTATTCTTAGGAAGCGTAAAGTTTATACAAGAAATTTAAGCTTTAAACCCAGGCACCATAAATAGGCTATTTTTCAAGGGCTCCAAGTCAGTTGTAGGCTCAGAGCCAGAGCCAAAATTTGGCAGCTGTCTTTGTTTAATGATTAATTAAAGTGAGGTAACAAAACGAGACATATCTATTAACGAGGGTATTTGCAGCGTCAGTAGAGGATTCCAAATGGCTGTTTTTTTCCCCTTTTAATCTTCAAACTTCGCATTAGGAAAACAAGCTCTTCCTCCATCTGCAGCCAGGCTGGGTGGGAAGGGCTGTGCCACAGCCCCTTGCCCTGGTAGCGGGAGGGGAGCAGCAGGAAGGCATGGCTTTATCTTTATGGTCTTCTTCCTTTAAACAAAGTGAACCCTCCACATAAAGATTTTTCCAGTTTGGAAATTTTATTAGACCTCTAAGTAAACTTCAATGGAGAGACCCTTGGCTGTGACAGAGGCAGGAGGGGGAAGGTTTGCGTGTCACTCCGGCTCTGTGCCGGCCTTTCTCCATGGGGTGCCACGCAATAAGGACAAAAAAGGGAGCACTGGAGGTGGAGGGCATTTTTCAGACCCTTTTGCCAGATAAACAGGGCCAAATCCACCTCCCCACGCTGCCTTGGGGCAGCAGCACGCAGTTTTTGGGCACAGTGGGAAGCTGTGATCAGATGAAGTGACGAGGAGGACGGCGCAGAAGGATGGAGCCTGGGAGACTTGCTCCCGTCCATCGCGCTCCCAGCTCATCTCCTGACACTGGATTCATTTTCAGCTCAGAAAACCAAGCAGAGCATAAAGCTGCCTCGCATGGAAGGTGTCCATGGTCAGAGGAGGGTTAAAGTGTGCAGAGAGGTCTGGAGGCAGCTCTCGGGGGTGTGTGAAACAGGTTCACCCTCCCCAAGGCTCCAAAGACTTAGCCACATGGGAAAGCACCCAAGTATGAGGAAAAGGGAAAAACATCCCAAAATAGTTTAGTCTTGTTTTCTGCACTGAGACGCCCAGACAGGGTGGGAGTTCTGGTTGTGTCTGAGCTAAAAATTACAGTAAATAGAGAAGTGGCTGCAAAGCTCCATGTTCTGGATAAGAAGGACATGTGCAAATGCCGTCCATCAGGGTGAAGACGTGCCGGCGATGAAGGTCCATAAATAAACGAGGAGGGCGATGGAGTTAAATGAGTGCCATGTCAAGGGGTGAACCATCAACTGCCTGCTGTACTGTGTCCTCTACCCCGTGCATTTCACAGGACAATAGGGAGTGAGGGGAAGCAGCTTTGTACATAGGGATCGCTACAAGTAGAGGTGGAATCCTGGTGCCCTCCCTCCCACACGTGTCCAGGACCACAGAAACCATCTAGAAGCAAAGGTGGGGGCTGGTTCTCCACAGCTGGACACAAAAAGGGTGGTCAAGATGGACCTGCTCTGGGCTGAACCACCATCCTTGAACCGCT
>NW_010183001.1:6276-7238 GCF_000695765.1 Mesitornis unicolor
GGACAATTCAGTTCCTAGTGAAAACCTGGCATAAACACTGAAGCCTGGTCTCTGAAGGAGGTGATAGAGGTGATGGATGGGTCATCCCTATAACCAGCAGAGGTCCTGAACGTTTGAACCTGCAGTCATCTGCTCCTGCAGCACACAAGCCATGCGAGCGAGCAGGATGGGGAGCAGGGTCTATAACGAGGCAGACAGAGTGGAGGAAGGCCACTGCTCCTCCTGGGGAGATTGGTCCCCCAGGGGAGGGAAGGGGGTTGCTTTCCATGAATGCTCCCCCTGATCCATTTTGGGGACTGCCCATGTCAAGAACCAGCTGTAGTGGGTCATGGCATGGGCAAGATGGCAAAAACCCAACAATGCCTCGGGGTCCTGTGTTGTCCAAGCTGTGGCTGTCCCAGGAGGAGGGTGGGAAGTGGAGCTGGTCCTGGCTGTTGGTGCCATCCTTGGCGAGGCAGGGTCCCATCCCTCAGCTGCAGTTGGAAAGGGCCTGTTCTGGGGAAGGGGACAGGATATCCTGTGGGGCAGAGGTCCAGCCTATGTGACTGCTGGAGCCAGCTCTGCTCCACTTGGTAGGGATCCCTCCAGAAGCCTGGCCCTGCACAGTGGGCTGGACCAAGGGTGCCCGGGGTGGCATCAAGGGCAGCAGCAGTGGAGAAGAAAGGTGACAGGGCATCTGGAAAGGGACAGCACGGTGCTGTGGCCTGGGATGGAGCGGGTGGGGCCTCTGGACAGGACTGAGCCTGTAATGCCTGCAAGTGCTGGGCATGGCTGTGGGGCACCCCGGGGCAAGCAGGGCAACAAAGAGAGGGGGCAGCAAGGAGGGGAGTGGGTCAGCATGAGGAGCAACGGGGCAGCACGGGAGGAGAGGGGCAAGAATGAGGGGCAGTGGGGCAGATGGGGGCAGCCCAGAGGGCAGTGGGGCAGCACGGGACCGGGGCAGAGCAGAGCAACACGGGCCG
>NW_010183002.1:0-20414 GCF_000695765.1 Mesitornis unicolor
TCTCTTGCTGACGGCCCGGCCTGCGTGGATGTGAAGTTATCCAGCAGGCGCACCGTGGCCGCGCACCCGCGTGTGCCCGCAGATGTGCGTGGGGGTGCTCGGCACAAACGCGCATCGGCTCCATGATTTTTTGCTCGGTTTCCAAGGTATGCGTGTGCTGCGAGCCTCGGCCGTGTAAACAAATTAGAGTTTGGATTAACAACGCGTTCTGTCCTGCAGTGCAGACCAAGGTCTTATTTACTGGGGTAGTGCCTGGTTGAAATTGCACATGTGCATTTCTCGGTACGTATGAAGTGTGTGTGTATTTAGTGTGGGTTTGGGTTCCCAGCCTTCCTGCTGCTCCCTTCCTACATTGGCCTCATAGCTGGATACACTTGGACACGATGTATTTCATCCTGTTAGTTTATAACCCGTATACCGATACAGTGTTATGGTGGAAAGCACAAATCCTAGATGCAGTATGCATCCTTCCAGAACCCAGCAGGCTGGAAATTGAATTGCCCTTGGAATATATATATAGGCTTTTGAATTTACATGAGTGTACACCAAAACTAAACACTCTATGTAAATATTATTTGGAAGGGTGTATTATTTATATTTTCAGATTTACATTTCCCTTCTTATGCCTTTACTCTCATTTTTTTTCTCCCCTCCAGATTAAATTGTAGATCTTCGGATGCTGTAGGAAATGTAATTACAAGCACAATAAGAATTTTTTTAAAAAATGACTTGGGGAATTCAGCTTTACCTTCTAATATCTGGAATATTTACTGCTTATTTAAGTAGTCAGTCTGTTATATCACAGTAAGGGCAAGCTTTTGAAGCCTGAAACAGCTTTGTTTAGCTGATGCTTAGCTTCTGTAGAAACAACAAATGACCATCCTATTGGGAGGACTTCTTTGTGGGATTATGGGATACCTAACTTTTTTTTTTAAATCTGCCTTGGTCCTATGACCAAATGTCCTGGTCTTTGCTGTGGCAGAACTTCCTTTGGCTTAAGTTGATGTTTGTCATGAATAGGAATTATCTCCGTATTTACAAAGCCCTCAGTGGTTTCAGTGCATCTTAATGTGTTTTGTCAGTAATTGCTCTTTGCATTTGTCACACATGTAACTTCTCAGATATCTGAAAGTGCCATTTCTAAGAAAACTTAGCAATATGTATAGTTAGATATTTTTGCAATGCAACTTAAACCAAAATCAACTTTGTTAAATGAAGTATTGAACAAAAAGAACAGAACATACATGCTCCTTAGGGATCCATCTCACCTGGTAACTGTTGTCTCATAGTGTCAGTGTTTCACTGGAGATGTGAAGATTTGTTTAACTGGTTCAGTCCTTCATTAGGTATTGAAATCCTTTCACGGCCTTAAAATAGCAACTGAGGAGAGTAGTACACAGTAAACTGATTCTTAATAGGATTATTCTTTGCTGTATCATAGGCACTTTGCACTGCCTTCGTATAGACTATAAGGAAATAGAGTAAGGAAACAATTGGTGGTAATAGCAATATAGAGTTGTTTATTTTCTATAGGACGTGATTTGTACCTTCTTGAGATGAACAACTGAAACAAGCAGTTGTAATAATGCTTAATGTAATAATGTAAATAATGGTAAATGAATAAGGAATAACTTAAAAATAAAAAGCACCTTGCAAGCACCTGTGTAAGTAGTTGGAGAGAGCTGGTATTTTAGAGAGGAAACTCAGATATTCCGATGTTGTTTTCACAGTTTATATCTCACCAACTTTTTTTTTTTATTAAGTTAGAATATAATCTAAAACCTTACTTGGAAAGGAAATGTTTTTAGCATATGGATGTAGGCTCTGGATTAAACTCTCTTCCGTTTTGTGTGTGTGGGTTTGTTTTCTTCTTTCCCTGTTTCTATTGTGTTTGCTTGGCTTTTTTTTGAAACCCTTTCAATTTCTGGTGCATGACAGGAGATGTCTCCTTCTGACAACAGTTCTGGGCTGGCTGGTGAAAATCCTGGCTCGGCACCATTACGTAACGGCAGGGTGGGTTTGGGGAGGTTACGGTTCCAGCAGCTTCGTGTGGATCGCTTGTGGCTGCGTGCTGCCTCTTTGGGCGGCTGCTGTGGGCTGTTTTTTTCTTCTCACGCTTCAAATTCTCAAATATACTGAGAAGCGGGGTATTTCCATAGGTGAGAAGACTTCATTTCCCACTCATTTTGCTTTGCTTATTGAGTTGTCTGAACTGTGCTCAGACTGATTTGTATCAGAAATAAAATATGCTTTTGAGAAAAGAGGAAAAAGGTCTCAGGAGCCCCTAATGCTTGTAAGGTCCTGGTCTTCTCCCACATGTGTTATGCAGCTCGTGCACAATTACTTTTGACAGTTGGAGTGAAGTTTTTGGATCCAACACTGTCGTGCAATGAGCAGTGTAAAGATGAAATTCAAGTATGTGTGTGATGTTAAGTTTTCAGAAGCAAATTAACTCTTGGTGCAGTTGACAGAATTGTGTCCCGTTGAGTTAAAGGGAAAGAAGAAGCTACATGTGAATCCAGAGGATACAGTTTGAGAAGTACTTTCTTGATTTACTCTATTGCTCTCCTTAAGATGGTATGTATGTTATGATGCAGATTGGAAAAATCAGCTTTACTCTCTGGATTTTGTGGTCCTGTAGAGGAGCAACACTCTGAATGGTCTGTTGACCACAAATATAACCTATGCATTCAGAGCTTTGCACGATCAAGGCTCAGGACAACATCCTGTTGCAGCAAGTGCTGACTTGATGTATTTACAAATTTAAATTCCTTGCTTTATTATTAGAGAGATGATGCAGCCTTCACCTGGACAGAACTAAGTTCTGGTTTTTCTTCAAGACTGAGATAGCTACTCCTTATCCACACCGCCTTTAACTCCTGAGGTGTGCCAGCCAGAGTGTGGGCTTGGTGGTTTTTGTGAACGTAGGAATACCTGCCCAGGAGAGACTGGACTGGGGACACAGCTCGTTCCTCACGGGTCACACAACAGCTGTCCGATGTCAACAGCTTTTGGTCACTACTGACATTAGCAAGATTTGAACCCCACCGACCTGGAGTGAAAAGCTCTGTATCGTGTTACTTGACCTCCTCAGAATATTCAGTGTTGCATTACTGCCTTCTAGAAATACTGCTGTACAGCGGAGTAATCCTAAATAAAAACTTCAAAAGTGAACTGGAGTAGGCATGCAAAGAAGTAAACATGGTAGTTCTTGAAAATTTTGCTGTTAGCTAGGTAGAGTGATTGTTTTAATTCTTCAGGGCAGGTCACATGGTTAAGTGCTTTTGAATGGTGTGTTTGGGTTTAGGTTGGTGTTCTTGTGTTTTGGTTTTTGGTGGGGTGTTTTGTTTTGTTTTAAGGAAGGTGGTGTTTTAATGAAATCCTTCCATCTCAGCTGTTTAGATGGGCTGCTGCCACGGCTCGTGAACCTTGGTGCTGGCAACCTCCTTTCCTCTTGTGTGGAGGTGTACACAGTTGTATTAACAATTGTCAACACTCAAGAAAATGAGACGCCGGTCTCTACTGAATTTCAAACCATGTCATTGTTAATGTTCGGGCTGCCGGTTGTTTGTAATATAATATGAATGTGAGCTCATGATCAATGTTAGCCATCAGTGTTAATTTCAGATTTGTGAGAGGTAAAATTGCAGTCGATAATGAGAATTAGCAATGAAGTTTAGAGTTTCCATTAGTCCAGGGAGACCTTTGTGTACTCGCCAAAGGCTCATGCTCCAGGCCAGCATCCAGCAGCAGCGTATTGCAGAAGCCTGCCTCTGGGCATCAAATGCCATTTTTCCAGCATAGATGTGTCCTGTGAGCACCAAGCTGCCCTTCTGTGGCTTTCAAGTAATTGTGTGATGACCTGAATGCCAGTAGCATTGGTGAATTAGGTGTAAAATTGAGTGTTAAGAATTGTATGGTAAGGACCAGTGTTATCTGCATAGCTGTCTAATGACACTAGATTAAATGTTTATGTTGCTCCTCTTCTGAGGGTGCTGAAGATTCAGTATCTGCCTGATTCCCTTGAAGGAAAGGAACGAATTGCTTTGTAGCCCTTCCTGCTGGCATACGAAAGCTGACTATTTTTCCTTTAATTTATCCCTGTAGTACTTAGGAATGTTCTCACTTGCTCTGGGGAAGCCTGCATCTGGGTTTAAGGAGTGTTATTAATTAGAGAATCCACCTTCGGCTGTGTCAGAAAGGTGGCACTGCTACAGCTGGGGATTATCTGCTCTCCTCGATCCACTTTCACCCTCATTTGAAGGGATGGATGTTCTTCCACTTCAGCTTTGGTAACTGTAATCACAGATCCCCTGGTACCCTCATGAAGCAAAGCCATTTGAGATGCAGCTGAGGGCAGAAAACTGAATGTGCTTGCACAGGCTTTATCAGGAAAGAAAATGAGGTTGGCTTGTTATTTTCTTATATGCAAATGCTTTGTTATTTCGTAGTCAAAACTCAGTTAATGCTTGTAAGATGGATTCTGTGAACTGGATGCTGCTTGGGTTAGGGTCTTTGTGTGTTTTACACCGTGTAAACCTGTATATATGTGTGCTGGGTGTATAATGCCTGTAAAGGACTGTGAATGTAGTAATAAGAAACTGAAACAAAACCGAAGTACAGTGCTTGTCAGTTATGCTTGTGTAATAAAGCTGGTGATTTATTTTGATTTGTGAACTCGCTGAGCCTCTTAGTCATTATGATCATTCTGTAAATAAGCCCTTTAGAGAAACAAGTCATCTGCTGTATAGACATGGGGAAAAATCGTGCTCACGCTGAAGGGTGCTTTTCTTATGTAGCTGTTGCTGCACTGCATAGGTGGGAGTCATTTCTCAGGCCCTGCATTATTAAAATGGCTTGCTGAGTATGCTGAGTGTTGGGACTGATATGGTGTGAAGGACAAAATAGCCTTATTTGTGTGTTAAAAACCCTTTGCATACTTCTGAATTCCACATTGGCTGAAGCTGTCTTTTCTCTTACCTGCTCTTTTTGGCAGACTCTGGTGCTTTTGATACCGTTAGTGGTGGTGAGAAACTTGAAAGAGGAGTTCATGCTGGATGTTATCAGCATTTAACTTAATTGGAAAATATGAGCCAGTTGAGGCCATTTTCCATAGGGGGATGTTGTTGTTAACAGTTGTTTCCTCTCTGCTATCAATTTCCAAACTGAATGGTATCTACTTCCATCGCATGCATCCCACTTAGAGATGACAGATGTTGCATGGTTGTGCTTGCTTTTCTGTGCAGGCTGTGGCAGGAAGATCAAGTGCAAAATATATTTACCTTTGATTACATAACTTGATATTTTAAATTATTTTTTTTTTTGTAGTTCAGTGACTTCCAGAACTCTCACATTCCTTCCCATCTGGTATTTCTGAAGGGATTTTCTGTCAAAAGTCACCTTGGGTAATGTTAATAATTAAGTACCTGTAGCTTGAATACTCCAAATTAATCTTTTTTTTTTTTTCTTTTTAGTTTATTTTACTGAGTGGCTCCTACTTAAAGTACAAAAGCAGGAGTATAATTTAAATTTGGTACTCCATGTAAGTATGAGTATTAGTTTGTCTAAGGCTTCCCAGTAATGTTGAAGCAGCATGCTGGGAGGGATAGTTCCTTCTTTCAATCTTTAAACAATGTGGAGAAAAGTACTTCCTTAAGAGTATTTTAAGATACACAGATACTGCTTAACACTTTTCTTGAATGTGCCATAAAAGAAGCCACAAGTTTCTGAAGTAAAAGCCACTTCAAATCATCTTCATGAAAAGATGTCGTCTTATATTCTTTTCTGTGTGGTTTCACAAGTCAAATGCAAGTTACAATTGCATAATGGTTCTTTAGCTGAACACTTAAATCACTTCCTGTTCTGATAATCACTCATTTACCTTGACTTTCCCCCATAAAAGATCATTTTATGGCTGCTCAATCAATAATGGTGAAAAGTATCATCCCAGCTCTCAAAAATACAATAGTGTATGTGCAGCCTAGTTCACCTAAGTGCACGCCTCATTGAGCGATCTGCCACTCGTGTGGTGGGTTCAGATGTATTAGTGCCGGAGGTTGTACCTCAGGTACATTAATCTTGTTTTCCTTTAATTATTGAATGAAGGAAGAAATGGAAGATCATATGTGGAAAAACAGGGAGCCAGTAAGTGCTATGATGGTAAATTTTCCTTTTCAAGATGAAAATCTGAACTACTTATTCCTACCCTACTTACTCCTCCACCAGAAAGCCGCTACTGTTGAAATAACACCTCCGGAGTAGTACCTCCTTGACAGTTATTTATGTGCATTTTAAACTGACTATGAGATCTATTTTTATAAGCAAGGTTAGGCATCTTAACGTTGATATGGTAACACTGCTGTATGTGGAGAACACGACTGTCTTATTTAAGGTTGAATTATGATAGAAATACAATCTCCAGCAAATTTCCAACTAATATGATTTATGTTTGGAGGTGGAGAGGGGAAGGAGCAGAGTGGAAAGGCACCAGAGGTCAAATTTTTTTTAGTTAGAAGTTAATTCCGGGGTGTCTGGAGGTTTCAAGTGCTTAAGGCCTAGATGACATTTTTTCCTTTTAGGGTACATTTCATGAAGTTTTTGAAAACACTTAGTTTGAGGATTGTCTGCCACTTAAACCTCTTTCTACTTACAATAAAGCTGTACTGTACTGAACTTCTGTTGCAGCTACCTTTGTTGTTGTTGTTTTTTTAATACTTTTCCCCTCTTCTGTTTCAATATACCCTTTTCCTGTCTATTCTTTTCCTGCATTTCTGCAAGCTTTTATCTCCTTACTGCTCTTGTACTTACTGCTAAGTATGTCGAACAGCCTGAATGCTGCCTGGTGGTTGTGATTTGGGTGCGTGTTTCTCACACAAGAAGTTTGCTGAACGTTGTGTCTCTACTGTGGTGAATCTGCAGGCATCTGTGTGTGTCTGGGGAAGCATGTGAGAATTAGGGAAGTATCTTCTGCCTCTTCCTCTGACTTCTGCTGTAATTCTGCTGCCAGCTGCTGACTCGGTAGCTTTCTTTCCAGTGAATAGCTCTGCTATCGGTGTGCTGCTCCAGCTCTACCCAACTTGTCACAGAAGGATGTCTCTATTTTGCAGTTCAGCTGCTGCTTGCGGGTTGCTTAGCGGTGACGTTGAAAACTCGCAGCATGACTTAGTTTTAACTCGCGTAGTTTCCAAAAAGCTCTGAGGGTGTTTATAGACAGTGGTGTTTTTTGGTGAACTTGAGAAGGGAGGTGGTATAAGCACTCATGCTTTAGTGTCTTTGCAGCCCAACACAGTTTAGTTAGCAATGGAAGGTAAGATATGGTGAAGTTGATAATAATCAGAAAAACCCTTTAAAGTTCACCACAGATGAGTGAACTTTAAAACCTCCACCTTAAACTCCTAAGCATAAAAGGTGCAGAACCTCATCCGTACAAAATCTTTGTGGTAAAGAAAGGAAAAACTGTGCTAAAATATAGTTTCATTAAATCTTCCAGTAGTAATAGCTATTTTTCCATCTTTCAGATAGGCATATATGGCTTAATAAAATAATTATGATGCATTATGGAGTTTTCAAAATTGAGAAATGCTGTAATGGGGTTAAGCATGTGCTGATGGAGACAGGTATTGGTCTAACAATGCCAGTATGCTTTTCTCTCCATCCCATCTTTTAGAGGGGTGCAGCTTGATTCGTGTTGGCCAAAAAAATTTTCCTTGAGTTGCCTTGACTGTTCTACAATGTAGAGGCGATGCAGTGGAGCAAGGAAGTATGACTAACCTGCTGTGGAGCAAATTCTGCTCTAATGTTGGCTCCAATACTTGCTAATTATACAAAAATGTCAAGCCTGCAGAGTGTTGCCACAAGAAAGGAAGTGCACTTTGAACTTGTGATTGGAATGGTGAAAATAACGTGTGTTAATAATGGGTTACACAGATGTAATGCTGCAGACAGTCTTAACTCTCTCCCTGGGCATTGGTCAATGGGCTTAATTAATAGAATCCAAACTACAGGTTTTTGACCTAATTTAATGTGTGAGTAGATTTTAATTTTTAATTTAAGCTTTTGTGAGTGCCTTTGAAGATAGGCGGTACAGTTTTTTTATTATTACTTTATGGGTTTTTTTTACTTGCTGACAGTGACAGCTCAGTAATTGTGTGGCCAGATAAAGCAAAGTTCCCGAGTTGTTCGTGTTTTGAAGTAACCGTCATTTGGAAATAAATCCTTTGTGGTCTGGATAAATGGCCCAAAGCAAGAAAAAGAGGCTTAGCTTCTAACATGTTTTCCATTGCTGTGTTTGCCTATAAGTACATGTTTAACGATTATTTCTCTCTTTCTTTGGATATGGCTGCTTTGTTTTGTGGGCTTTTTTTTAATGTGACTGTATTTGGTACTTGTTACTGCGTCCCAAATTGGTTTCTATGCAGATGCGTGTATGCCGTATATTATTAGGTGTTAGTCTTTCTGAAGTGTGTGGTGCTCCTCTGGAAGTGTTTTTCTGTCCTGAAGCAGAGGAACTGGTAATATAAATGCCAGTGGAATTTCCTTGAAGCCAGGGAAAAAAAAAAAGGCAGCACAGGAGCTTGTGACTTCTTTCTGGTCTATGGTTCTAGATGGGTGATTTTGGAGGGGAATGCACATAGCTAGAAAGGAACAAATAATGATGTATTTTCTCTAGAAATGACACGCAGTTCCTTGAAGTAGCATGTTCCGGGTTCTGTGGGGATTTTCTGTGGGAATACATGCTTTCTCCTGGCTTTTTTTCCATCTGTCAAGGAGTAATGCTACAGTAGAGAGAGTTGTATCTGAAAATCCTTTCTGCATCTATGTATGTGAGGGTTTTTTTTTTCCTATTTTAACCTTTTCTTTATACTTGTGTATTTGAATCCTTATGAAAAATCTGGTTTGGTTCACGTGCAGTACAGTTAAAACAATTAAAAGCTTCTAGATGGGGAAGCCCACCCTGTTGTTGGCTCCAGAGAAAAGATGTTTCATCATCCACTTTGGACTTGAGATAATTTTGCTGAGAACACCTCTTTTCAGCAACAAATCTGGGATTTCTTGGCTGAATTCTGCTTTTATTACTGGAAGAGAATTTCAGTCATTTAATACCTTTTATTTACCATAGCTTTTTAGTTGGTTTAACATAATTGACAGTTTGGATGCAGAACCAGTCATATAAAATCCCTTTCTCTTCCCCCAAACACAAAAAAACCCCATGAACAAAAATTGATTTTTTTTTTTAAAACAGAATTTAAATATTTTTTCAGTCTTTTTTCCATGACACTTGCCAAGGTTTGATTTGATCTAGATTACAATGGTCATACTGTGTTACAATCCTTGAAAAAGTGCAAGTGGTCATTAGCTACAATGACACGAACAGCTGTAGTATTTTATGGTAACAGCTGGGAACAATCTAGTTCTGTTCAATAACTTTCTTTTATTGTTCCTTTCATGCCATTTTTAAAATGAGAAAGCGAGATTATTGTATTTGTTCTCTATTTTATATCAGGGATTTCTTCAGAGGCAGTGGTGGCAATTAGGTATCAAAATATGGCGTTGCTATTTGTGCCTTGGAACATTTCCCTCTGCAGGACCCATTTTGTAACGTGCTGAAATCTGCGGGAGTTGGAGTCTTTTCATTAACTTGAGTAAACTGTGAATCAAGTCGTCATCCTACGACTTACAATTTTGGCCTTCCTTTTTCAGCGCATGATTTCTCTTTGGTTTAAACAGCTTTGTTGTATCTGATCTTATGCAGCTTAGGCCAGGACAGCATTATCTCTTACTCTAATGCTGAGCAAAGTGCACTTCTACTTTGCAGTGCTCTCATTTAGCAAGTGAGAAGGGACTTATCTGTTTAGAGATAGCTGGTTTCCCAAGAAATAGTTTGCTATTCTGTTGCTGTGTCCAGAAGTGTAGTCTAAAATGTTTTCTATGTATGTATATGTGGTTGATTTTACCATTGGGAAAACAAATAGGAGCTTTTCTCATGTACAGTTTTTTTTCTGTCTGCTTACAAATGAATTTTCTTCAGTAACAAACACACCTTGGTTGCCTTAAATAAAATCTGTTTAACTTATTTTTCTGGTCTAGTAAAGTCTTAATATTAAAATCACACTGGTAGTACTGAAGATGTAGATACCAGATCTGCACAGAAGCATTATTTTCTTCTCTTTGAGACCTGCTGGTGGTGTCTGTGGTTACTGGGGGGAGCCAGTACTAATGGCATGACAAAGTATATGGGGTGTACGGCTAGGGAGCTTGGGAAGGGGAAATGAAGGCCACAGTGGGCAAGGGTATGTGTTTTCAGTGCAGTAAAGTGTTGCTTAGAGAATCCTACCTAGTTGAGAAATCAGCAGCACAGAGCTGTTGTAGGAGTGTAGGAGTGCTTTGCCTACTGAGTTATAGTGGCTCTGGTGAATATCTGAGGGGTTTGTGTGCAGCAGGGCTGGAGGCTGTGCGGTAGCTACAAGAGATCTTGACTTTATCGACAACAGAAAACTGGCAAAGGTGGTTGGTGAAACTTTCAGTTACTCGTATACTCTGTATAACCCTGAGTTTGGTTTAGATTATCATGGGATGATCTTTCTGCATCTTTTTTAAGAAAAGCTTCCTGTGATAAAGAGCTTATAGTTTCTGTTAACTGTAACAGCTCTGAAGCTGTTAGTCCTTACATTATCAGTAATAAGGAGGGGAAAAGGACTTTAAGATGCTGTCTCTTGACCGTACTGAGATGAGGTTATATTTGGTAGAGGGAAGAAAGAAAGTGAACTCAAAACATATTTATACTACAAAAGGGGATGAACCTGCATTGATTGTAATAGAGAGATTAGGTCTAGCTTCTGGGCTGTTGACTACCTTAGCAGGCATGGGGTTTTTCTCTGTCGTTAAACCTTCTGCTCACCACTTCACTGGAGGAATAATGTATCCTTAGTTTTTGAATGATATGTCAAAGTCCCTTTTTAACTACTCGCAACTAAAAAATGTGAGTTCTGACAACTTCACAGAAACACAGAATGGTTGAGGCTGGAAGGGACCTCTGGAGCTCATCTGGTCCAACGCCAGCGCTCTCAGCCTTCTCTCACAGGAGAGTTGCCTCAGTCCCTTAGTTACCTTAGTGGTCCTTTGCTGGAGTCTCTGCAGTTGCTCCATTTCCCACAGTTTCTCTGTGAAATCTAGATGTAAATAAAAATTAATTTATACATACAAAGAATTTGCACATTAGAAGGTAGCACACCCTTATCCTTTTTAACAAGGTACTGCTGCTGCCCTGGAGTCTTGAATCTCAGGTGTCACCTACTTCCCATGTAAATACCGTCTGTTTACCACATAGAGGATGAGGGATATCACTGTCATTAATAAAAGTTTTAAATGCACGTGAATTTTTGCACGGTATTATCCTGACATCTTGTGTCCTATTTTCACAGACAATGCTTCACTGTAGGGTGTTGTCTGTATAACCCAGGCTAGTCTTAGAAGTGCTGCCAGTCAGAAAGTTACTCTGCAGATATCTTTTTGGGTATAAGCCAGTTGCTATGGCTTCTGAATGTGTATTAGACTCCCCCCCTGCCCCAGATTTATGAGAGTTGATGGATACAAAATATTTATAGGTCATCTTGGAGAATTTGTCAACAGCCTCCTGGGCTGTGTTAGGAGTGTTGCCAGCAGGTTGAGGGAGAGGATCCCTGTCCTCTCAGCACTGGTGAGACCACACCTGGAGTGCTGGGTTCAGTTCTGTCCAGTATAAGAAAGACATGGACATACTGGAATGAGTCCAGTGCAGGGCCACAGAGGTGACTATGGGACTGGAGCATCTTTTGGTTGAGGAGAGGCTCTGAGAGGTTCAGGGAGGTCTCATCAATGTCTGTAAATATGTTGTGAGAGGAAGTGAAGAAGGGCAATTCAGGCTGTTCTTAGTAGTTCCCAGTGACAGGACAAGAGACTACCTCTTGGGCATAAATCGACAACTCTCACAGTAAGTGAACTTTCTGGTTTTTCAAATATTGGCATAGGTTGCCCAGGAAGGTTGCAGAGTCTCCATCCTTGGAGACATTCAAAAGCCACCTGGATGTGGTCCTTGAAGCTGGCTGTAGGTGGCTCTGCTTGAGCAGAGGTGTTAGACTCTACAGGTCTTTTCCAATCTCAACCATTCTGTGATCATCTCTTACTGAACTCTTTTAAGTGGATAATTAAAGCACTGTTTGTCAATTCACAGGCCTTTTGACCAAATATGAAATACAGAAATTTCCCTTTAAAAATGAAAGGTGGTGTCTGCTAATGAGGTTTTCTACAGAAAAAAACGCTTTGTGTGATTGAGGATCCACCATAAAAATACTTTAAAGTAGCAGCAAAATGTGTTGCATTGGGCAATGGTAGATTTTTTTTTTCTTTTTCAGTTAATGTGTGTGTAGTTGGTTGTGTTGCTTACAAAACATTTGCACAGATCACTCTTGATGAGTTTCAATCTCCTGAGCACGTGTAGCTCTGGAGTTTGGTGTGCCTTGAAAGCAGGAACAGTGTGTCCACTGTCCCCCTTTGCTTTGGGCAACTGTTAAAAAAATGGGGGAAAACCTCCAACTTTTATATGAATTTTTTCCACAGTTATTACCAGTATTTCTGACATGGCCATCAGAAAGGTCCATTTTCTAATGACCGAAAAGAAGTGGTTATCTTTTAGTAGTCCTTGGTTCATCTGATTTTTCCATAGTGGCATGACAATTCAAACTGAGGGTGATGGCAATCAGATAATAAGCTTTGAAATCTGTCGTAATGATAAATGGCTTTGCTTTCGGCTCTAATACTCTCTGGCTTATTGTTTTCTTTGCTGCTTCCTCATGCTTTTTTATTTCCCTCTGAAGACGCATGCTGCCCTGTAAAGCTGGCTAGGAAACACCTGAATATGGCACGTGTGAAAGTAAACTCAAACCTGTGATAAGGGAATCTCTTGATGTGACGGGGAATGAAAATAAGGTGTGGAAGAGTTGGAGTGTGTCAAAAGTATAGTGACTACTTCAGAAAAGTTGGTAGAGCTGCCATGCTAGAAGTTCTGAGCAAGTTCTTGAGATGGGATCACCTTCATGGATAATTAATCTGGATAATGGAGATAATATTTTTTGTAGCAAAAATGCAGCTTCCAGGGTTGCTCAGTTGACTAGATACATCTGAGGAAAATGATAGACAGATACTGTAATTTGGAGTGTGAATTGCCTCAGTGCTCATATAGATCATACTGTATAATAAAAACCTGGGGCAACACATCCCTTTGGAAGAAGTTTAAATGCATTTACTGTATTTGCATGGTACTGAACAAAACAACAAATGCGAGAAGGACTTGCTAGTGCAGCTGATAAATCTTTGGCCTAATTATTTGTAATTAGAAAAGTGTATGTCAGAAGATCCCTTGTCCTGGAGAATTTCTGTTTGCAAAAATGCAAGTGGGGTATTGAAAAGTTGCCTTAAAGATTCTTTAAATAAAACGATAAAAAGAAAAATTAAAAAGGAAAGAAAAGGACAGGTTGAACCTAGACACCATGACCTGGAAGGATGTTCCTAGCAATTAAACACATCAAAGGTGCTGAAGAGGTGCTTTGCATAGATGGAAATGAAGAGCAAATGAGAAGGCCCAGCAACCTGCAGGTAGTGTTAATGGCATATTTTCACCTACCTGAAGCATGAATGGATATTCCAGGAGTATCTCTTCTAGCTGCGCTGCAGGACCTTTCTTCCTAAGCTGCTCTGAGGTGTTACACCATCATCTCCTGTTCAGGTATGGGCCATGCAGAGAGGAGGCTTTTTAGCACCCTGGGCACCTGTCATAGTCACAAATAAGTCACCAGAGGAAACAGTTTCAATAGATTATATTAATGAAAAACTTGTTGAGAGTGACTGTGGAGGAAAAGTTATCACATAGCTGTTAGCATGTCTTTGTGAGGGAATAGATGTGCTTGGGGGATTTGTTGTTGAGAATCTACTGTGTCCTAATCCTCTGATATATTGTGCAAGATTAAAAACTGACTTCAGTTTGTGCCGTGTTTTATGTGAATCTATGATGCAAGCTGCTTCCAAAAGTTTTATCAGCAAATATTAACAAATTACTATGGTTTCATAAGGCTTCTAAAATTTTTACTTGAAGTCTTAATATAACAAAACTGGCAAAACTAAACCATATTTCTATCATCATTCCAAGAAAATAAAGGGCTGTGTGAGGTCAATGAATTGTTCCCATGCCTTGATGCAGGGCCAGAATTTTAACTACCTCCCTAAAGGTTTAGCAGAAACACTTTTGGCTTCAAAAAGGCAGGTTTTCTTTGTTCAAAGACAACTGGTGGCAGTAATAATACTTTTTCTAATGTGCAGAGCAGCAGAGTGAACTTGAAGAGCTGGTGAGATCAGAAGGGCTGTCTAGCCAGAGAATGCTTCAAAATCCTTTCACAACTGTATTTTAACTGCAGAGTGAATTACTTTTGCCTGAGTTTGTTAGTCTGGTATCACGGGCTATTTTAGTGAAAACCATTCCTTTCAAGGTGTTCATATTCCCTCCCAAGCATCAGTCTTTTAGAAAAGCTGTCTTTTATAAACAGTAGTCTAAAAACATGGGAATTATACATGGCAACCATTTCATGACCGGACTCCTCATTGAAAGCAACGGGTTTTGTTTTTTGGGGTTTGGGGTTTTTTTTGTTTTCACTTCTGGATGTGCAAAATTTTACTTGTTGACAAGCATATGCCAAGCTCTGTCAGACTGCTCTGAAGTAAGGTGAGTCTTCTGAAAGTTGCAGTGTACTAGGGACCTCAGGAGGAACAGGCTGGCTGAGCTCAAACTTTCCATGCTGTAGGAAGCTGACAAAGTCACAGGGTGAATTTATGACTGATGCAGCACACAACAGCCATCAAAGGATGCTGCTTGGAGCTAGGGAAAAATGCAAGAGGAGTTTGAATTGCCTTTCCTTTTCATTAGCATCTGTGTGTTATCCTTATGGCTTTCGAGTGCTTTGCTGCCACACTGCTGACAATGGAAGTATTTCCTACAAACATATGATGCCCCACTTTTGCATTTTTCAGTTAAAAAAAGTAGAAAGTGACTTTTGTACTGGCTTGTCCTGGAACACTCTACTTGAGAATTGTGCTATTTAGCATAAACTTTACAGTTAAGTAATTCAGAAGAGAAATCTCGTTTGGTGTTAACCTTTACTGGCAAGGAGTGCTGAGAATGATAAATGGACCGAAGAGTTATTTATTCATGTTTGTGTAACTGCTGCACTGTAGATGTCTCCATCAAGGGGCTGGTTTCTCTTGAAAGAAACCACCAGAAGAAAACCAGTCCATGTAGGTGATGTGTTTGTATGTTGTGGAACTGTAATATCCTACAAACCTCTTACTGATATCAGCAGGTGCTTCCAGTCTTTACTTTTGAACTGGAAATAGAAAAAGTTTGGATGTTTGCTGCTGAAGGGTGAAAGCCTGGTATGCTCCTAGTTGGTTTCTGGTAGAGCAGCATCCCCAGTCCATGTACGTGTACCCATGTATCTGTCCGTGTGCGTGTACCCATTTCTGGTTCACTGATGTTGCAGCAGAAGAGGTGGTATTCAAACCAGAACCAGTGTGTACGGGAAAGGTAACTGTTAAAAGCTTTCTACCTGAAACCCCACCATCCGTGTTCAGCCTTTAACTTCCCCTTTAGATGGGGAAGTAACTGTGGGGAGTTGTGTGGGCCTTGCAGAGGCAGTAGCATGAATATTTTGTGCTCTGTGCTGGCTGGACCCTTGATGCTTTTGGAAACTTTTTGCCTTTCTTCACCTTGGGAAAGACTTAGGTCTAGGTTTGCTATATCTTCCTGAAAACAAATGAATTTGTTCCTGAGTTAACCCAAATTAATGTTTTTTGATTCCTTTTAAAAACAAACAAACAAAACAAAACAAACCCCCAAAAACCACACCCCCAAGAAACAAACAAAAAGAAGGAAACATACAAAAAAGTACAAACCAAACTTAGACAAATTTATGCATCTGTACATGACTTTTTTCTTCTTCTTTATATGCAAATTGGACTCTTCATGAAAAAGAGGATGTATTCTTACTTTGGTGACCTAGCTGCTATAAAACCAGTGTTAATGTGGCCTGCCTAATGTCATACCCTTCTTCTGCACCAAGAAAATTGTGATGACTGGAATGCACGTTGTCAACTTCTGTAATCAGGGTACTTGAAATATTTACAATACTGTGATTACTGTAAAACTTCTTATATTCACTCACACTGTGTCTGCCTTATGTATTTTTGTCCTTCAAGTTTACACCCTGGTTTGTCTCCTAGTCTTGTTTTTTGTTTGTTTTTTTTTTAACCTAAGGTGTTTGGCAAAAATGAATAAAATAAACTTTATCTCCTGTCTGAGGTTTGCCATGTAGACGCTTAGAAAATATCCTAGTAAAATAAGCAGGAGGAAGAAGCAATTGTGCAAAGTTTAAAGCTTTTTACAGACCAAAACTAAACCTTCAAGCAACTACTGAAGCTGCCAAATTCTGTATCAGGGAGTTGTCTGTCCAGAGACTCAAACCTTTTCATGGATCCAGCAAATGGAATTGAGCAGCAGGGAAATAAATGCTGGAAAGGATTTGCTGAGAAGGCCACCTCAAATGGCTGGAACCAACCTATGAATAACCGCTCACCCATGTTACCTTTAAGTAGGTGTGAAACATACCTTTTTGAACTAGAGTCTTGAACTAGAAAAGCAAGACTTGGCAGTCCAGTACATTTCTTTTCTACTGTGTGCAAGAGCAGTGAACAGTTGGTGCCATCCTTGGTTGAAAAACCCAGTGCTTTGTAGAATAACTTCTACTTGTTTCAGACCCTGATAGTCAGCCCAATGGGAAATAATAAAGTAGCCCAAAATTATTACAGTCATGGTATTTCCTGTCTGATGGGGAAAGTTCACAGAAACACTTCTAAACCCTGACTATGGACTCATTTAATTGAATATAATATTTTACACTGGGCATAGCTTGGATTGAGTCCAGGGCATGAAACCAGAGAGGATTTGGTGGCACTAATAGCCGATGTTCTCCTGTCACTGGATTGCCAGGCATCTGTTGCCTGCCCAGGAGGAGGTGGTATGAAAGAGCATGCTTACCCAGTGACAGACAAAGAAACTTTCCTCTTGGATTGCTTCTCGCTGGGAAGCTTTTATGCTGGAGCCTAGAGCTCCAAAATATAGCCTCTCTAAGTGGTTTTGCTTCTCTGGCACTAGGGAAATACTCGTGGCAAGAGGATATGGATTTTGCTTTATTGCTAGGCTGAAATTGTGGAATAAAGTCCCTCTTTTTCCACTGGAGTGAAGGGTGGTCCTAGATCTTATGCTCTGTTCGCCTCTGTAAGATGTAAGGCTTACCTTAGACCTTTCTTTTCCTCATGCAATCCACTGTCTGTTTAAAGTCTGGGTTTTTTGATGTAACTCCTACTGAAATGAAGCTCTTTTTTTTGCTTGCCCCTCTCTGGAAAGGTAAAGAGTTCAGATTGCAGATGCTGACTTGTTGTTTAATTTGGTTCAGGTTCTCTGGCAAGAAGGATGACTTAAGAACAAGGAGTGAAGAGAAAACAAGTATCGATAGAAACAAATCATGCCCGCATATGAGGCCTTGTAGCTTTTGTCTTCCCTCACAGCTGAGGGCTCCTCTGTTCCTGGGTGACTTACCTGGCCTGCACAGCTGGGCTGTGCAGTCTCTTCCCTAACAGGTTTTAACAGTTCCTTTTCACCTCTGTCTGAGAAGTTTCCATTTTGCAGGCTTTTTTTAGGAGTCCAGTCCCTTCCCCCAAAGGTTGTGTCTTGTACATTGATGTATGTGAACTGCCTCAAGGTTTTCTTAAAGAATAGTGGAAGCAAGCCCACTAGCCCTCCCAGGAGGAAAGCACAGTGAGGTCAGTCGTACTCCTTTTGCTGCTTCCCTTTTGGTTTTGTTCACTCCTATGCCTTGTAAGACAGCCAGGAAGATTTGTCATGAATCACTTTTAATTTCCTCTTGTGCAGAATATAATCCAATATGGACTTTATTTCTTCCAATAAATCTACAAGAAATTGTTTTGGTTTTGTTTAACACCATGAAACAAAATGCAAAACCGAAAAAACCCACCCCAAAACCCCACCCAGGTGTTACAAAGGTATCTTGGACAAAACTCCACTCAGACCATTTTGTCATTGGTCTCTCAATTGTTTGATCCCCATGTAATTAATGACTACTGACTCATGGGGTGCGTCACTAAGGTTCACCTTGCCTGTGTAGCCTTTGGCTATTTTGATGTCTGTGTAAAAAAAGCTTATGTTAAAAATTTAAATGTAAATGACTTAAGAACATCTTTCTTCACATCTGTCTGTGTTCAGGTTTTCAGGTGTAGGAGAGTCTTATTGGGAAGGAACATCATGACATTAGCAAAAGCGCTGCAGGGAGGGATAATCTGCAGAAAGAGGGAAGAATGGAAAGCGGGGGCAATACCATTTTTTGTTCTCTACCACCTTGTTTTCTTTCCTGATGGCTTTCACTTGTGCCCAGGCCAAGAAGGGGAAATGTTATTTATTTATTTATTTATTTATTTATTCATGTGCCGAGATCCACAGCAAATTTTCTCTCTGAAAATGCACTGTGAGTTACTGGAGTTTGTTGTGTGACATTACACACCCAAGTAGATGACAATAAAAATGGTGTTTTGCTGTGCTGGTACCCTTGTTAACATGCAAACTGAGGGGTTTTTTGGTTTTCATTTTTTTTTGGGATGCAGAGAAGAACTTCACTTGCCTCTGTGAGTGCAGCTGCTCAGTGACTTTCCCACGATCTTGCAGGAAGCCAACAGCAGTTGGGAATGGCATTTTGGTGTCCTGGTTTGGAACCCAGTGCCCTGATCTGTTATATCAGTATTGCTCTCAAAGCAGTGCCACCTGGTGCTACTTGGGTGATGAAAGCACCTGGCCTGGCATGCACAGCTGTGTTTTTGTGCTGCTTTGCCTTTTGCTGAAGTTAGAATGTGTGTATTTTCCTTCCCTGCCCCCAGGTACGTGATCCTTCTTTCCACAAGTGGAATTCCAAAACAAAGGCAAGGTTTAAATGAGAATATGAAGTGTTACTGTGAAGCCTGGACTTTAAATATGGTCATTTGTCCTTGTGTTTTCAGTAGCAAATCTCTATGTTCTCCTGAGCAAACACGGCTCCTACTTTCCCTCTCATTTTTTTTTTTAACTGGAATATTTGTTACCTTTTAACAACTTCACTTGCATTGTTATGGATAGAAAGTATTCAAGCTGCTTGCAGCACATCTTTTAAAGGTTCGCAGTGTATATGGAGAGTCTGTTGCTTTCACAGCACCTCTTGGTTTTGATTCATCCCTCCAATCAGACTTCATCAAAATCCAGAGTCTCTCTGGCACTGGGAAGTGTCCAAGTGAAACACTTTAGCCCTTCACAACGGCTCAGGTGTGCAGTCATGTAACTTTGCAAAGGCTTTGCTGTATCTTAAAACTGTGTGCGTTGTTCCGGTGTATCCGCAGACCTTGAGGATGTTCTTGGGCACTTGGCTAAATGCAGATTATCACAACCCTTGAAAACTGGTTGGATCCCAGTATAGTTTGCAGTAATTTGTTTTTATATAGTGATGAATAATTAAGACAAATACCCTCTGAAAAGCCTGTTAAAATTTTGGAAAGAAAAGATCTTATTTTCTCTAATACATACTTTCCTAAGGCAAAGTGATTGTTCTATGAAATTTGAATCTCCTGTGGTGATTTTTCTTCCCGAGAAAATCTGTGTGAAATTCATAGAAGAGCTGTGTATAGAGAATATATTGCTCTCAGCTTCTCAGAGGGAGAAAGTGTTGTTACAAATTGAAAGCATAATAAATTTACAGCATTAAGGAGAGCAACTAAGAAACAGTTTTTGATGTTTTGGTATTTTACCTTGAGTCGGTTGCCGCCATTAAAAAAGCAGGTTTTTGCTTTAAAAAAGCAAAAATTGACATTGCCGTTCATAAGGGCTTGTGAGGTGCATTCAATGACAAGGACCATGAAGATCCATCCTGTCTTTGCAGAACAGCTCATTCTGTGGGTTAAAGATGCTGCCTTGAAGCGAGAGTGGTGGTGGTTGGGGAAGAAACCTCTTCCCATTTTATCTTTCCTTCCGATTTTGTCCCTTACCCCTTCTTTTTTTTTCCTGTTTACCTGAGCTGTGTTGATTTGTGCCATGATCTGAAAGACAATGAAAACAAAGTGTGGTGACAGCTTGGTGTTCTTTGAGGATTGGTGCCGGATGGCTTTTGGGAAGACACCTAATGCTAGCACGTACAGAAGGTCAGATCAGATATTGTATGAGACGCTGCCTTCATTCTGGCCATTACAAAATGGGAACAAATTATATTCCTGTATATATATATATATATATATATATATGT
>NW_010183003.1:0-4074 GCF_000695765.1 Mesitornis unicolor
CTCAGGCACATCAACACTCCCTTCCAACTCAATGCCATCTGCAAACTTGCTGATGGAGCACTCAATCCTCTCATCCAGATCATTGATAAAGATGTTAAACAGGACTGGCCCCAAAACCAAGCCCTGGGGAACACCACTTGTGACTGGTCACAACTGGATTTAGCTCCATTCACCAGAACTCTCTGTGCTCGGCCACCCAGCCAGTTTTTAACCCAGCAAAGCATAAATTCAGCATTCATTAAAAAAAGACCCCAAGAGGGAAGCCCCAGCTCCCCGTCAGGGCTCACCCTGTCCGTCCGCGAGATCTCCAGCTCCCGCAGGTAGTAGCCCTGCGCCTCCCGCTCGCTGACGTTGCGCACACAGATGCTCCCGTACTCCTTGGTGCAGCTCTTGTCCGGCCAATAGCGGAAGCATTTGTTCTGCAGAAACGTTGGAAAGTGGCTCATTAGTGACCGGGGTGCTGGAGGGTGAACCCTTGAGCACCCTGCTCAGCGATGCCGCTGCATGCAAAGGTTGTGCAGCCCCAAAGTGAAGGTTCAAAGGAAATGAATACACAGAGCGTTTCGATGTACTGGAAAGGGCAGTTCCTACGTGAAGGACGTGATCCTTGGGGGAATCTCCCTCCTCAGGTAGGCATCACTTTGCCAAAGGCACAGACACAGCACCAGAGCTGTTGGTCAGGCCATTCCCTAACTCCTGAGTCAAATCTCCATCCCAAGGGGCTACACAGCCTGTCTGTACCCCACCATCCTCCAGCCCATCCTCTCTTTGCTATAGCGACTTTGCCAATAAAAAAAAGAATACTCTATCCCAGAACATCTCCTACCAGCTCCATCTCAGTGAAACGCATACTGGTGTATAGAGATAGATCTTATAACTACTTTTGTCCCTCACACAGCTTGAAATGTCTCCACCAAATTTTCCAGCTTGGCTGTAACAAGCACGATGCTTTCTCCCTCTCTCTGCCTCCTGCAATTCCTCAGAGCCCCGAAGCAAGGCATATGAGGGACACCCCATCAATATTTATGGGGCTGGGGAGCACAAAGCCGAATGCTTCTTTCATGAAGAGGAGCTAATGCAACATTACAAGACAGAAAAGGAATTAAATGAAAGCAAAGCAGAGAGAGCTTAACTAGACACCATTAGTGCAGGTAACTTTCAGGGTTAGGGACATTGCCCCACAAGTACTCACCCTGCCCCGCTCCACCTCCTTAGTGGTCATGACAATGACATGGCTGTTCTCCTGGTACACCATGGCCCAGAAGTCATTCACCGTCGTCTGCAGGCAGCCCTGGGTGGCTATGTAGACCTTGCAGTGCTCCGAGCTCCTTCCGTCTTCAGGGATGCTCTGAGGAGCAAAGGAGAAGGGGGAAAAACACCCAATGATGCTGGAGTGAGAAGCTGGGAGCTGCTTTGGTGCACCTTGAGCAGCACACCATACCTCCTGAACAGGTAAGGAAAGGAAGGGATTGAGATAAACTCTAAAATAGGGGCAAAAAGGACATGGTAGAATGATGACATCCCTTGGGATACAGAAGAAAAATCCAGTGTTTGGCATGAACACAGTGAAAAATACTCATTCCTGCCAAGCCATTCCCTCAAGACTTACACCATGACATGTCCCCCACCAGAGACACAGCACCGGGCTGCAGACAGCCCCCGCACGGCATCTTCCCTTCCCAAGTACCTTGATGTAGTTGGCATTGATGTAGTCCGAGCCGGGCACGCTCTCATCCACGTCTCGGAGCGCCACCCGCGTGGTGTCAACTGCAGGAGAGCAGAGCCCAGTGTGAACACAATAGCAGGTCCCGAACCAGAGCAAGGATGGGCAGAGCAGGGCAACCACAGCAGCTCCCAGCAAGGGCTCCCACAAGGCTCTTACCACTAAACCACACCGCTATCAAGTGCAAAAGAGGGTGTAAAACTCTCTCCTAATGACACTCAGCAATTCTCCACACCACCTGGCTCACAGCTACGCGGCCAATTTAGGAACTTGGATGGGTTTTGGTGATACACAGCGTTGTAGACTGACCTGAGGCCAAGTTGTGCAGTGTTTCCAGCTCCATCTGACTTATGAACTACACTTGAGTTCTGAAGCATATTTGAAGGGAGAGCAATTTGGCAGTTTCCCCATGTAAAAGGGAAGGACCAGGCTATGAAGGGGATGGAGAAGGCCATGAACTACTTGAACTATTCTCCTATGACCACGTACACCTCTTTCTAACTCAGCTATGCTCAGAAAGCTCTGCAGGGTTAACAAGCCCCAGAGAAGGCTGTAAAAATTACAGTAAACCCCCCCCCCAAAATAAGTATTTAGCGTCTCCTTACAGGGAAGGATGTTCTTGTAGCGATTCTTTGCCTTATTCTCAGGTCGCTGGCCCTCCTTCCTGGGGTACAGGAGCTTGCACTCTTGCTGCTGCAGCATCTGTGGGGCAGAGCAGACAAGAACAAACTGTTAGGGGTGGATAAGGAGAGTGAGAAGCAAAAGGAAGGGCTCTTTGGACACGCTGCTTGGTTTCCTAATGCTGAAGAGAGCAGAGAGAGTGATGGCAGGAAGGGGAAGGGAGCCAAGAAGCAGCTTGATGAGAGTTAATGGGAGGAGAAGGCACAAATCCCTGCAGGGAATAAGAGGCACACAGATCTCTGATGAGGAAGGAGAGATTGCCTCGGATGCGAGAAAAAAAGCAATGAAAAAAAAAGACCAGGAAGTAACTCAGTTGAACACAGAGAACAGGGAAATGAGCAACAGTGTGGAGAAGAGGTCCTCAGTGCTGGAAAACCTTGATGCTCCCATGTAAATGTGGTATTTTTCACCCACAGGCACGAGTGGGACAGAGAACAAGAGCATCCTGTACCTCAAACTCTTCCCAGAAGCCCTGCTTGGCCTTCTCGCTGTGGTCCGCCATTTTGTTCAGCTCCTTCACGCGGTTTTCAATGTTGGCCGCGTTGATGCGCGTGGCATTGAACGGCTGAAAGGTGTGAAGACAGACCAGAAATCACTTTCAGTAACAGAAACATAGATAAATTCCCCTTAAAATACCCGAAAACAACAGTTCCTGAATCACTGGGGGTGTTGGCAGGAGTTAGGCCTGTTCCTGAGGCCTTGAGTGTGAGACCAGGGACCTCTCTGGGGACAGATCTGTGCAGAGCGTGGGTGGTTTCTGAGCCCAGAACCACCAAATATTTGCTAGAGCAGCCATTACCTGCTTCAGGTGAACCACAGCTCCTGATTTCTCCACCATGGGGTTTTTCTTATAGTGCTCCACCAGGTCCGTGAGTGTGTCAAACCTCTCTCCTCCCCCTACATCGTACTTCCCATCCGGCTGCGAGAGAGGATAAAACCACGGTAAAACTGGGATGCACGGCTCCCAGCTGGGCCGCCATGGTGGGCAGGGACATCTCCCACCTGGTAGTGGATCATCACGTGGGTGACGTGAGGTTTCCGGTCCCCGCTCTCCATCTTGTCTTCATTTGTCAGCACCGACAGCACGAAGTCTCCTGGTTTGCTCTGGCTCTCCCGCACCAGGAAGCTGCCCGGCTTCCCCTTCTCCGTCAGGAGCTTCTCGGCCTCCTTGCCTGTGAGGTGCCCATGGTACCACCTGGGGAGCAGCAACGGAGAGCAAGGTCAGCTCAGAATCATGTGGAGCGTTGCCTTTGGACCAGAGCTATGCTCGCTGCTGGGGGCAGTGGTCATCAACTGGAAGGGGGTAGATTTAGGTTAGATTTAGATTAGAAATTAGGAGGAAATTCTTTACTGTGAGGGTGGTGAGGCCCTAGCACAGGTTGCCCAGGGAAGTTGTGGATGCCCAACCCTGGAAGCGTTCAAGGCCAGGTTAGACACAGCTTTGAGCAGCCTGGGCTGGTGGAGGTGTCTCTACCTATGGCAAAGTCACATCGATATCTTAGCCCAAGATGGGAAGCATCAGGGCTTTACTCAATCCCTCAGCCAAACGTGAAATGGCATCAGTGCATTAAAGTGCCGCGTGATGTGTGACAAGCACGGTCACCTAAGGACAGGGCTCTGACGAAGCCAGAACAACGTCATTCTTCAGAAGGGTCCTCCTGGCTGTATTC
>NW_010183003.1:4105-6729 GCF_000695765.1 Mesitornis unicolor
AGCTCAGGCCTGGCTGTGAAGTCTGAAGCGAAGCAAATGTCTTTTTGCCTTCCATCCCCACACTCCATCATCAACACTCAGCAGTGGCTGCGGGCAGATGCCACGGGTCCCAGTTTGAAGACGCTGGCTCCTGGCCTGCCAGCCAAGCTGCCAGGAATTTGAACAGGCTCAAAATAGCCAGCCAGGGGCGATGCGATGGCCGCACGTCACGTCTCAGCAGCTCTGTCCCAGAGGATGAAGGTTATGGAGCAGCAGCCAGTGATGCTGGGCTTTTCAAGTCCCGACTCGGCATGCTGCAGCCATTTAAAGCCTGACTGGGGAGACCAGTAAGGAGCAAGACTCTTTTCCACAGGCTGCACCAGTCAGAGCAGCATCCTGCTATATGCTGACCCCGTCATCATTTCATATATTGAGAGGACTTGGAGCCTTTCCCCTCCCTGATGCCACCAGATGTGCAGTCTGGAGCAGGAATCTTTATGGAGCTGCCTTGCCAAGCCAGACTTTCCTTGGCGGGAGGAGAGGGGGAAACCCAGCTGCAGGGGTTTTCCACTTTTCCAGAGCTCCTGCTAACGCGAGCGGCTGCTTTTCAAGGAGCAGAGAAACCTCCCTGGCGACGAGGGAGGACATGAGCTGGAGGGACTTCCCAAGGGCTCACATGACGTGCGGGCTCCATTTTGGGAACTGAGACTGGGCACAGCTTCGCCTGACCCCGGCTGCTAAAGTTAGAGTGATCAGGGACCTGCTTCGGCATCGCCTGATGAGGTGTTCCCCTTCCCAACCCACCACGTCTGTCACTGCGTATGACACTGAGGAAACTGAGGGGGAGGAAAAGGAAAAAAAGAGATAAGGGGAGGAGAAAAGGTCACTGGTTGTCTGGTGGAAACATCCTGAAGTAGCCCAAAGCAAGCTGCTTCTCACAGCGGGTCAGCCATCCCCATCCCTGCAAGGCAACAGTGTGATGCTGCTGGGATGGGCAGGGGTTACAGACTGGGAGAAGACTTTTTTGGGGGGCATTTCAACCCAGCGTTCTGCAGGCAGACAAGTCTGGCACGTGGTTTATTTCTTTTAGAACCAAAGCTGCGTGCCACCTAGGATGCAGCTGCAAGGACCCTTTGCTTTTGGGTCACCAAAGCTAAATCGCACCCAAACGCACTGTTTCAGGCCTCTTTCCAAACCCAGTTGCAGGGTCTGAACCAGTTGGGAAGACCTCCACCAAGGGAGGCTGTTGGAGAGCATGGCTTACCTCTCCGAGGTGGGGTCCTGGCAGTTGAGGGGGTACTTCAGCTCGATGACGTTGCTGTTTTTCTCCCGCAGCAGCCCCTGCTGCTCAGTGTAGTGCTGCACCAGCTCGGCGAGGGTGGCAAACTTCTCCCCGCCGTACAAGTCGTAGTAATCCCCTGTGTTCTGGATCTTGATGTGCGTCACCTCATCGTTTCGCCTGCGGGAGGAAGGCAAACCAGGCTGTGAGCGTGAGACAACAGGGACCCGGCACCCACCGCTCACCATTCACTCTTCTACAGCAGAGGTTAAGGGATGGATGCTCCTTGGCCAAGGTTACGCAGCCAAGAACCGACTCTGAGCCTCACAAGCTCCCAGACAACCTCGCACAGAGATGATTAATTCCTCCTCTGCCACCCCTCGCGCTCCCTGCACTGCTGACCCTCTCGCATCTATCATATAATGAATTTAAATTAAAAAAATAAGGAAAAAAAGAATAATGTATTGCCTGATATTTGCAAACCCTATACCGTAGGGTAACCCCTGGACTGAAAAGGGTTAATGCTGTCCCCTCTCCAGTGGTGTCCTCCAGGCTCAAGAGAATTGGGGGGTGCCTCTATCAGCCTCTTCCAGAGCCCCCTCGATGGCAAAGCTCAGTCTCCATCCTCAGAAGGCCACACTAACCTTTCAGACCAGGTTAATTGCATTTTAAATGCACTTAGCGGCAGCCCCCCGAGCCAGGCAGATGTGGCTGGAAGCCCATGGCTTGATGGATGAGCTGGGTCAGAGCGAGATGGGTAAATCTGGGCAAATCTCCTCATTCTTCCCCGTGCTGAGCTGCTCCCGGCCTCTCTCCATTTGTTGCCAAAGCAACCGTGACAGCGAGATGCGGGAGGCTCAAGGTGGTGGTGTAAGCAGCGGATGGGGGTCAGAGAGAAAATCCATTTCATGGAGTGGGGAATTAGAAAAGCTGCAGTGGTCTGTGCATGAGGTTAAATGGAAGGAAGAGCTGGGTCACAGCGGGGGCTCCAGGGCCCTCAGCAGTGGTTCTGTCCCCTTTTTGACTCAGGGTATGGCCCCCATAGCATTGCAGAAAGACCAGAAAGCTGGATAATATTGGACATCCAGCCCCAGCTCCACAAAATCATCTCCTGTTCAGTTTTCCTGGGCTGTATGTACATCAAATTCTGCCCCTCTTTCCCCTGCCTTTCTCAGAGGCACGACCTGTGATTTGACAGCAACACTCTTAGCCATATGTCACGAGGTTCTCCCAAAACGCTGCCCTGATAGGAGGCCCCATTCCCATTTACGCCATCCCAGTTGCTAAAGAGGACTTTGTCAATGCAGCAGTAAAAGTAGTAGTAGTAATAATAATAATTATTATAATTACAACAACGATGATAATA
>NW_010183004.1:0-252 GCF_000695765.1 Mesitornis unicolor
GGGTCTCCCCTTCACCGTGGTGGGGGGGACCCCCAAAATCTGACGTTTCACCCCCAGGAGCGAGGTGGAGCTTCACCAGGAGGTGAGTGTTCCCCCAGCACCCCCAAACCCACCCGTCCCCCCCACTTTGCTGGGACACCGTCATCTTTTTGGGGCAATTTGTCACCTTTTTGGGTCAGTTGTGACGCTGTAGGGGACTCGGGGGGTGGGCAGGGAAAGCCCTCCCTTGGTTTGTTGGGGGCTTTATTTTTT
>NW_010183004.1:307-642 GCF_000695765.1 Mesitornis unicolor
GCCCTAAAAACCACTTCGATACCTTAAACCCCCCTCGGAGCCCCCAAAATCTCATCTCATCCCTGGGGTGTCCCCAAAATGTCCCCGTAAGGTGGGTGACAGCAGAATTCATGGGACAAAAAACACCTTTAAATTGAATTTATAGAAATATTTCTTGGTAGAAAAAGGGTGAAATGCTGCGCAGTGTCATTGAAGGAGGGGGTCCCCAAAAAGAGGAGGGGGTGCAGGGAGGGAGTGTCACCAAGTAAAGAAGTTATGGGGTTTTTTGCCACCCAAAATATCCCAACACCCTTCGGTGTGGACAGTTTTACCGGTTGGGGGGGGTTGTAACCAGG
>NW_010183004.1:681-1079 GCF_000695765.1 Mesitornis unicolor
GGGGGCAGCTCTGGCTTTTTGGGGGTCTCTGCAGCAGAGAGGTGTGGATTGGGGAACATCTGCTTGGGGTTGGCTTTTAGGACTTTGTGCCTGAAAAATTTGCTGTTAAATTGGGTTCTGGGGTTTTTTCCCCGAGGGTGAGTGGTCACCTCACACCTCTGAGCTGTACCCAGTGCGTTTTGGCGCTGGGGTGGCCGGTGGGACGATGGGGACGTGGGGACGGGTGTTTCAGCCGGCGCTTGGCACATGGCCGGGCCGGACTTTGCCCTCGGCGAAGCGCTGCTGAAAACGGCCTAGGGTGAAGATTTGGGCTGGGCCCTTTTTCCGGGGTGGGTGTGCTATATATAAAATATCCTTTATATGATTTATAAAGACGCTGCCGGGGTCGACAGCCGTGG
>NW_010183004.1:1160-2895 GCF_000695765.1 Mesitornis unicolor
GTGTCCCCGGGCCCCAGCCCTTTCCCGGGGGGGGTTTGCCAGCCGAAATGAGCCGGGGCGCCAGCTCCTTGCCCCGCCACCGGTTCTGCCCGTTCCTCCAGCTCAGCCGGGCCCGGCACAGCCGGCGTCTCCCTCCCCTGTGCCGGCTCCCTGGGAGTTTGGGCGAGGAGGAGGAGGAGGGAAGACGCCGAAGGTCGAGGTTTCACTCCATTCCCTGTCCCGCGGCGCCATTGGACCCTCTCCGTGCTCTCCATGCCTTCGCCATTTGCATAATTAATCAGTAACTTGGGAACCCCCATCATTAACGCTGTGGTAAAATACACGGCCAAGCCACGCTCAGCCCAAACCATGGGGCAGGATGCCTCGACCCATCTCCCCCATCCTGAGGGGGTGGGGGGGTCAAACCTTAAATAACCCCCATGGCAAACCCCATTCCTGGCAGGAAGGGGTACCCAAGGACCCCAAACCCCCTTTTTTGGGGGTGGCGGTGGGATGTGATGCCACTCACAGCGTCCCCGGTGTTGGGAGGTGAATTTGGCAGGTTGTTTCGGTGCCAAACGCCGGAGATTAGGGATAATCTCATTTAAAGCATTACTAATCAAAAAATTCCTAAATTTGGCCATCTCCAGGGCTTTCCCCGCTGGGTTGCGTTTTTTTTGCAAGCCCCAAACCGGCTCTGGCATCTCCCCAAAAAATCCCTCGGGATCACGGGCCACGGGATGAAGGAGCAGCCGCGGTCCGTCTCATTTTCGGTGTCACCGAACCCCGCGCAGCGATGTCCCCGGTTAATCCGGAGCCACGCTCACCGTTACCATGCCGACGCCAAAAATATTTCCCATCTCGGCCGCGATGTTAACACCTAAAAGGAGTCGGGAGTGAATCTCCGGGTCGGAGGAGGATGAGGATGGGAGGAAGGAGGATGAGGATGGGAGGAAGGAGGCACCGGCCGTGGTTAAATCCCAAAGGGGGATGCAGCCTCCAGCGCCAAGTTTGGAAATTAGGGAGGAAAAAGCCGTTCCCAGCACCAATTTATCCCATTTATTCCCGTGGGAGTCGCATCGCTCGGAGCGAAGGTCGGATCCTGGTGGGCTCCAGCTCCCGTGTGGCCTTTTCGGGAAGAGCCGAGTGGGAGGAAATATCATGGACAGGGATTTTAGGGATTTGGTGTTTTCCGCTCCGATTCGGCATCCGTTTCATCCGCCCCTCGTGCTGCCCGGGCCCGGGACCAATCGCTTCGGAAAATGCTTTTCTCTGCGATGCTTCTAGGAAAACTTTGAGATTTTTGGAGTTTGTAGAAGTTTTTGCTGGCGATTCGGTCAGGAATTGGTTTGGAAAACCCACAGTGGGTTGAAGCATCCCACGGGCATCACTTTTAAGCCCTGCATGGGGCAGATTTTGGGGAAATTCGCTTTCCCGCTCCCTTTTTTCCTTCCCCCTCCCTAAAAATAAATACACCTGCTCCGGACAGCAGCTGGAAAAGCTGGGATTTCTGCCGTTTTAAGGACTCCAGCCCTGGTTTAACCCTTTCACTGGGTTTCCCACTACTTTTCCCATGGGAAAATGCCCCTCCCCACCTTTTGGGGGGGGGATTTTGGGGTTGGATTCTGGGGAAAAGGGGGCAGCCGGGCGATGCGCAGGTGCCGGTGTGGGATTTAAACCTCGCAAAGCTCCCGTGTCCCCAGATGAACGGGGGTTTAACAGCAGGAAAATATTCAACCACCCCTCAATATAATGG
>NW_010183005.1:0-6048 GCF_000695765.1 Mesitornis unicolor
CCCTTCCAATCCCTAACGTTCTGTGGTTCTGAAGCTGAAACCAGCCCCAGGGAGAGAGAGGAAACCAGTTTCCATCTACACATAAACCTTTTACCTCTGGCAGACCATGCAGCTTTCGTTGTCTTCTATCCTCCATGAAACTAGTCAGCCACTCCTTTCGCTCTTCTACTTTCTTCTTGCTGAAGGCCTGCATGTCACAAAATGGAGAGTAACTGAATCCTAGAACGTTCCTTGGTGATCACAGAACAAACAGTAACTGAATCCTAGAACGTTCCTTGGTGATCACAGAACAAACAGCAACTGAATCCTAGAACGTTCCTTGGTGATCACAGAACAAACAATAACTGAATCCTAGAACGTTCCTTGGTGATCACAGAACAAACAGTAACTGAATCCTAGAACGTTCCTTGGTGATCACAGAACAAACAATAACTGAATCCTAGAACGTTCCTTGGTGATCACAGAACAAACAGTAACTGAATCCTAGAACGTTCCGTGGTGATCACAGAAGGAACAATAACTGAATTCTAGAACGTTCCGTGGTGTGCCCTATTGGATCCCTTCAGAAGACGAAAGTATACAGGAAGAGTTTACCCAGGAAAATAACATGCTAAACAGGCTTGCTTAAAAGCCCAAGTGGTGCAAGAAAAGGTTCTTGTAGCTAAATACATAAAGAGCATAATTTCCGCCAGTCTTCAGGAGACTCGGTAGTTAGGTTTAATGTATGGATTTTTAACACAATAATGGAAAACTAAAAGAGAATTCTCAATATTTTGGGGAAAAACTTGTTTTGGCATTGACTAATAGCTCAGAACACTTGAGAGTCAATGTCTACTGAAGGGAAAGTTCACAGAACTGTTTCAATCCACTGATGAAACCTTTTGCAAGAAAATCTGAGGGAGAAAGGGGAGGTCTGACTTGGAGAAAATTGCAGCAGAACATGCAGAAAAAAGTTAAAGGAATATTTACTATTATGTCTGAAAATGTCAATTGGTTTGTGGTGATTAGTTTGTTCTGAGCTATATTTAAAACCCATCATTAAAAGGGTACTCTTGGCCTGAGGTCTGTGGCCAGATTTGCTTAGACTAAAGCCGTAGCCTTGGTAACTAAGAGATTTTCTCAAGCCCAAAGGCCTCTAAGAGCATTTTAAGAGAAAATACACAGCACTCTAAGCAGTAGAATACCAAAGGTAATAAGTCAGCAATTAAATCAAGTGTTAGTTACCAGGGTGATCGCAGCATCATCTTCAGGACCAGAATATTTGAAGCCAATTCGATGTTTGGCCATATCTGCAAAGTATTCTTTAGCCTCCTTCGATGTGCTAGTACCCAAACCTGCAGAGACGGCACCAGTTAATCCTACTAAGTTCTTGCCTAAATTAAGTTGCAGTTCAAACAAATATTTTGCTATGCCTAGTTTCTGTGGTGCATCACATAGATGTGCAGCATGACAATGACTTCCTGAAAACTGATGTTACTTTTAAATAAGATGCAAGGTATCACAAAAATCGCAAGAATTATAGTCAAGTGAGCAGTTGCATGTTGTACTTTTGGATTTTGTCTGGAACTCCTGTAGATATCTGAAATGATTAACTGCAAATTGGAAATGATTCCTCATTATCCAGCCACTGCTCCGCAGTTGGCAACTTTCTTATTGGTATTACGCAGTTCTGGAGCGAGTACTGAGCTTACAGTGCTAACAGCACCCCAGGACTCTGCTATGGAAAACAGCACATAAAACTGAGCAGAATTGCCTACAATATTGTAGTTCTGTTTTGAGATCTTTTACTGAGATTTTATCCAGTTAGAGGTTATTGTTTCCTCACTTTTATATTTTATGCTGCATATGTTTGTAATCAGAATATTCAGAATATCAGAGGGAAGTGACTTGGAGGTCACCCATTCCAAACCCTTTTTGCAAAAGCAGGGCTAACTGAATTTAATCACCAATGCTCTTACTTGGATCATTTCATTTCACCATATTAAGCTTTCTACAAACCTTTGTAGTACTTGATTTTCCATGAATTGTAGTTCTGCATATGGCTTTTCCATTCTTCAAATTCAGGAATGCTGTAGAATGCAATTTCTTCTTTGTTTTTAGAGGCCTGCAATGAACAGATATTTTAACTGTGAAATGAGAGGCAGATTTGGACCAACGAAGCCTTACTCATTCACTTTGCCATCTCCCCACCACTTACCTTTATGATGGGAGTAATAAATTCCTCCAGAAAGTTGTGTTTTAGAAGAGACGGCCAGTTGTGATGGATGAAGTTAATCAGCAAACCTTTGATATGTGATCCATCTTGATCCTGAATTAAAAAGAATTAAAAAAAAAGAAAAAGACATATTTAATCAGGGACATGATGGAATTGCCAATTGTTAGCTTAATAGCAAATTATTCTAGAGTTCCAACTAACTGACCCTATTAACTTTCATTTCTAAAAAGGTGACCATGCATTGTTTAACTACTGAAAATTAAGAGGAACAGAAAAGGCACATTTTTGGTGAATAAAAGGCATCAAGGACTGGTCAAGGACCTTGAATCAGCAGACTGGAAAGAGTATTTAGCTATTTGGTGATGTTACTCTCCCCTCTACTTTATCTGTTTTGTTTTGTGGCTGAAAAGACATTATGACCCACTAAAATATAGAATGATAAAAAGAAAAAAAATACAGAGAATTAGGTACACCAATGACACTGGGAGAAAGGTAGGAATTTCTTCTTTCCTCTCTATGTGAGTGTTGGATGTTTTTTTCCTCTCCCAGTTTTCAACTTTAGTCAACCTGACCTGATCTGTCATAATCATAATCTTTCCATAGCGAAGACTCTTTAAAGATTCTTGATCTTCATAGTTCTTTTTATATTGTAAACCCACAATCTTGATGATGTTGTTGATTTCAGCATTTTCCATAATCTGGAAAAGATCACACAGAATGAAAACTTGTATTTCAGACTTAAAATGTAGGTGAAAAGGTCTAAAATTATCCATAAGCATACCATTGATTGAGCTTTGTCTACTAAGTGTTTTTTTTGCTGTTTAAGAACTTATCATTTCTGAACTGAAGACTAATGCTTCAGTTATTCTAGATCATTCCAAACGTTTTCTAATCCACAACACAAACATTATTCCCTCAGGCAAACACTAAACAGAACTTAATCAATATTCCCACTTAGGGCAACAGGGAAGTTATTTTCCAGGCAGGCTGAAGATGAGGCTAGACTCAGGTGTTTCAGATGTTCAGCCGCACTAACTCAGTGAAAACACTGCATCACACAAAGCACACTGCACCTTCTAACATGAGGACTATAACAATTTTCCAACTAACCTGCTTATGAGAAGCTTCTCTGACGTTGAGTATTTTCCCACGAAGGGGAAATACTCCATATTTGTCTCTACCAACCACTCCTAGACCAGAGACAGCCAGTGTTTTGGCTGAATCTCCCTCAGTCAGGATAAGTGTACAATCTAAAGAATTCTTGCTGCCTAAAAAAAGAGATAATTAAAAAAAAAAAATCAAGTGAAGTCAAAGCCTGCATACTCACAAATTGAATGAGAATAAAGATCTTCTAACACATACAGGTTTTGTTGTACTGCACAGAGTGAATAGGGATAAACATAGTAAATGGGACTGTAAAATTGGGGATAAACTATAATTACAGGTTTTCTCATTATTAAGGGTCAATTTTTTAGTTTGTCTAATGAACAAGTTTTAATTGGTTTTGAATGAATCAGTTACAAAGGATGTTAAACACTTACCAGCATCATTGGCATCATCCAGCTTAGGAACACCCTTAATCTTGGTGTGTTTCACAGCTGAACATTTCTTATTCAGCTGGTTCTGAGCTTTAAATTTTACCCAATTTAGGATACTTTCAACAATGCCACATCCAACTGCCTGCAATACAAAAAATAACCCCAAACAACTGTGAGAAAAGCCTTAACAATGACAGAATTCTAAGTTATATACTTCTTCTGTAGTTCATGATATTACTTCAGAGGTACTTATTTGCCATATTAAAAATAAGATGCAGTTTTACAGACATCTTGATTATCTGTGTATATCAATACTTACACCCTTAATAAATTTTTCACTCAGTTTACAGGTTGAGCCAAAGCTCTTTGCCTGCAGAGTCATGTTCTCCTTAGTCTGAGAGTCAAAGGTTGGGTTTTCGATTAAGGCATTCACGAAAATCCACATGTGGTTCTTCACCTGTAGTTAAATACAGCAAGCATCACACATTGTACAGGCTTATCTGTAACACTTCAAATTCTGACATTGGCCTGTCAGAACCACACAAAACTACTATCACTGTATGTTTTTGAATTTTCCTAGATGTCTTGAAGGGATTTAGTCCAGCTACAGAACATTCATGAACAGTGTTATATGATTTGGGATGTCAAGGAATCAGCAGGTCTCAGCCTAAATAGGAATTACCTAACAGATACTGAGTTTT
Source organism: Mesitornis unicolor (assembly GCF_000695765.1). NCBI lineage: Eukaryota > Metazoa > Chordata > Aves > Mesitornithiformes > Mesitornithidae > Mesitornis > Mesitornis unicolor. Next base: position 4,455 of record NW_010183005.1, read on the forward strand.
ACTGCATCTACACTGACTTACAGTGTTCTGATTACAAAATGCATCAGCCAAACACAGTGAAGATAGTTAGTTGGCTTAAACTGAACAATATGAGACTTCTACAACTAGCAATTTCATATATATTGTCTCTACAGTGGAAATACGCATTATTAATTAAAGTAGTAATACATTAAGCTGTAGTTACAATCTGCAATAATGCGAGAGTTGTGTTTCCCACTGGAGAAATTCTGACATTGTACCTGAAAAGGCTTCACTCCAACTCCGTTTTTGTTCTTCTTTTTCACGACATCAATGAGTTTAGTCACCAGCTGGTCAGCTACGTAATCAACGTGCCTGCCACCCTAAGGGAAAATGGGAGCAAAGATGTGGAGATGATTCCATTGGAAACAAAAAAGGATGCGTGTCTACTTAACTTCAAGTATGGTCTCTGTAACAACTTGTAATATAGCATTAGCTTGACTAAATAAACTAAAGACGCGTTACCTTTGTAGTGGCAATGCTGTTTACAAAGCTAACTTGCTGGAAGCCTTTTTCGCTCAAAGTCAAACACACTTCCCATCGAGAATTTACTTCCTCGTGGATAACCTTAAGTGCATTACCAGTTTCATCTACTTTGTCCTTCAGATAGAGGTCCACATAACTGCGGAATCCTTTCACCTGCAGATGGATGAAAGGAGACAACTCGTTTATAACAGCTCCTATAAATACTTAATTCACATCCTCCTGAAAAGGGAGCAGAGAAATCACTCGTGCAAATTTCCCCTTTACTATGTGTAATGCAAATAGCTTCAACAAAATCTCACTGTTTAAATGGCATCAGAAATACAGATATTACTCTTTCTTTCCAATGCTCACTTACAGGCAGCCTCTGTCCATTTAGGAAAACTTTGACGTCCCTTGTGGATCCAGCAATATCATACGCTCTTCGAGACATTAGTGCCACAATGTCTTTATCGAGAATTGTCATTTTGAATTTTGACAGATCAGGCTGGAAAGTGACACAAGTGTAATCTTCTCCATCAAAATATTTCAGTTTCATTTCGCCAGCCTTTCCCATGTTGTCTGTCCAGGTCTGAGAAAAGGAAGTTTTGTGAGTTGCAAGTCTAACACACACAAGCAACTGGCTTAGTTTTTAAAAGCAGCAAGCTGATTTATGAGTTTTAAATATTTTCAAATTCAAAAACCCCACTGGTTAAAAACTAGATTCTGATTCTGATTATGTCTGCATGATTCATTTGAAGTAGATTTTGTGGTACAGATAAACTGTGGGCCAAATTAATTCTAATCCAAATGCACTGTATGCAAGTTACACCTAGATTTTTGAAACAAAAACTTAGGGTCATATTCGATAATCTCAGGTATAACCTGACTGACATGAGAATTGTTCATACCTGCTTGAATAACTTTTTGTATTCGCGACATCCAGTTTCCACAGTAAATTTTGTGCTAAATATGTTGCACAATTTGGCTCCATAACCATTTCGCCCACCTGGGATTGAAAGAAAGCAGACTTGTGTTATTATCTTTGTTCAAAACTATCTAAAAGAATTCCAGACTAACAGGCATTCAGGCACTTCACAGAATCACAGAGCGT
>NW_010183006.1:0-4787 GCF_000695765.1 Mesitornis unicolor
GAGGGCAAGAAGCTCACGGAAGGGAAGGGGTGGGGGGGAGGTCCACGAAGGGGCAGCCATCTTTGATCAGGGCCAGAGCGGCCGGGCGGAGTGAGGCACGGATTACCATCTTGAATGAGGGCAGGACGGACAGAAGGCGGTGTTTTGGGGACGCTCTGGCAATTTGGTCACGTCCCGTCGGTGAAGGATGACAGCCTGTCCACAGGGCAGGTGACAGCGAGCGAGGGACAGGAGGAGTGGTATGGCAGGGCCAGCAAAGCGCCCTGTAGACCTCTGAGACATAGGCCCAAAATGGCCCCTTTGGCCAAGGGGCTGGGTGGAAGAGCCTTGACAGCCTGACCTACCTTATGTCTGTCTGAGCACTGCTGTGGGCACTTTGCAGTCCTAATGGAGGCAGCCACAAGCTTGCAGGTTCCCGTCTGAGCGAGGCCCTGGTCCCTGCAGGCAAAAGGCCATCCCCCCTCTTGTGGGGTACATGGTGGCACTGGTCAGTGCATTCATGAGGTGCCAAAAATGGTGGCAGGGCTTCCTGCAGCCGTGTCATACCATCACAAACTACCCGGTTATTGGTGCAGCGTTACCAGAAAACCCTGCCAAGCAGCATAGTGCTGGCCAGGATGTGGGGACGCTGCACGGGTGCTAGAAAGCAGTGTCTGATCAGTCAGTTCTGTCTGTGTCCTGAATCCTGCCACAAAAATCCTCTCAATTATCCTCCTGAGGCAAATCTCTTTTCTCAGCTACAACGGGCATTTGCAGTTATAACGCATTGCTTACATTGATCTCTGAAGAACAGTATATGATAAAAGTGCTTGACAAACACTACATAAAGACTATCATTATAAATTCTTTTTTATGCATGAGGAAACTGAGGCAGGGTGCCAGAAAGCAGCTCTCCCAGAATCACGTAGCTACACCTGATCTGTGCAGCAAACCGTGTAACGTTATGCTTTTGAAGTTGCTGTGAATGCTGGTGAACCTGCTGAGAGCAGTGAAGTCCAGGGACAACGAGCGTGGAAGAAACATAAACCCCTTTCCTGTGGCCTTTGGCGCTCCACACCAGACAGGGATCAGCTTTCCAAACACAGAACTCTCAGCCCAATTCCTCTTCAAGCTCTTTTATGTCACGATATTTCTGGGCTGGATCCCAAGGACCTTGTCCTGTGGGGTGCAGTGAGCAAGACACCACGAGGGTGCCGAATCAAACCCTGGCGGTGGCGCAGGGACCGCAGGAGGCAGCCGCAGCTCTTCCTCGTCCATCTCGTGTTGTGACGGATCGATGCAGTGTCATCCCTCTGCGATGTAGCTGTCCCGCTGTCAGCGCTTGAGCCATGAGAAAATCATGTCATTAATAATCATGACGTGGATTTCTGCAGCATCTTTCATCCCCGTGTTCCAAAGCTCTTTACGAACACTCAGTAATTAAGACTCATAAATTGTAAATTGCGTAAGAGGTGCATGGGGATCTCTTCAGGGCTGAGATGAAGCCATCTCGGGCAGAGCGTTGCAGCTGATCGACACTCTGTTGCAACTGCATTTTCTCTTCTGGTATTATTTTTGTTAACTGATGCTCTGTGATAGATTTTTTGTACATGTGCCCAGAGGCTGGTTTGAGGATAACGAACTGAATTATTATATATGGGTTTTTTGCATAATGAACTGAATTATTTAATTGGCACACAACGTAAGAGGCTGCTAATAAGCTAAAATATTCAAAAGGTGAGCAGATGTGAACGAACGGGATGAATCGTTTAGAGAACACTAAATTAACATCTTCTGGCTAAAAAGTCTGCACCCAGTCCTTTACAAACATGCGTTAACAGCTGACGGTACAAAAACAGCCCTGACACAACCAGCCTGATCCTCCAGTACACTGCACACAGGTTTCTCTTTGTTTCCATGTAACTGTGTGTGGTTAAAGGGTCTGGTTTTGCAGACCAAGTGTAGGTTGCAATTTATACATTGGTGGTAAAATTCCCCCAAAAGTCTGCATTCTGGATCCCCTCTCTGACCTCACACACTGATCCCTTTTCCAACCCCCAGGTCCATACAGCCCCACTTCGCAGCCCCCGTGGCAGAGCAGCGCGTTTCCTCACAGGTCTGCTGAGTTCTCCGTACGTGCTCCATGCAGAGTGGATCCCATCGCGCTGGGACATGGCAGAGGGACAACTGCTGCCATCCATATGGTGAGGCTGTCAGAAACCCGGCCAGCTGGCAGCGTGATTTTGGGGTGGGGAAACTGTAGGCATCCCCCATCACATGCTGTGAGGAAAGGCTGTCTCTGTTGCAATTAATTTCCAAGCAGCAGCAGCTCCTTTTCCAAAAACCTCATCCAACCTGTCACAGTCCTTGGGATAATTCAATTATCGCTGCATCAGCTTCTAGATAATTGCTGAAACCTCAAGCTACAAGTATGTTTGGCATGAATTACATTTCCTGGGCTGAAATGTTCTCCCCTCTTGGGGAATGTGCAGAAGGGCTGAAGCTCCAATCCACCGTTCAGCCTTGGACCCTGGAGATCTGAACTGGAAGCACGAATAACGTCAGGTTCTGGGGTTTTTAACAGAACGTGACAGTTTAATTAACTCAGCAATCAGATGAAATATGACTTCAGGACACAGGTTGGCCATCAAAGAAGCTGGGGGGCACGTCCCCAAATATAAAATATTCAAGGGACAAAAACTGCCTCACTGCCTGGTGATTTTCCCCTCACCATAGCTAGAAAAATAAACAAACTTTAATATTTGAAAAGATCTAAATGGGATGCTCTTGTCTGGACAGAATTAATAAAGCAGAACAAGACTTTGTTAATAGCTTGGCATCCTTGACTCAGATAATGAATCACAAGGAACTGCTCTGCTCAATTACAGCCTTCAGAAATACACGAATGTAACAAAGCGTGTTCCAGGCCGTTGCCATTTCTCACACCTTTGGGACAGCCTTTTAATTTATTTACATGTATTTACACGATGTTGGGATTCTATCTCGTATATAAACTTCTCGCTACTTTGGGAATATAAATAATAGCAACTGTATGACTGTGGGCTTTGACAGCCTAGATCTAAAGGGTCAAAGATGCAGAAACACACGACAAGCTTAAAAATCACACATTCTAAATATTTCCATTGGCGTTGCTAAAAATTTAAAATATTATTTCAAACGAATACTTAGAGATCTTAGGTGAACTTGCAAACCAAGCAATACAAATCCTAATCACTAAGAATCCAAGAATTACTGGTGGGGGAGAGTAGGAAAAATGCTTCAAAACTGCAATCGCAGCAGCTTCAGTCGCAGACTTGTATTTTTCTCTTGTTTTTAATGGGAAAGCAAGTGGCTGCATGCACACATAAAATTCATTGCAAATTTGGCTGTGGCTGACCTCAGTCCATTAGCCTTGGTGGGAACGGGAGGGTTGGTGCTGGCTTCTCAGCTGTACTAAGGATTTCAAAGAAAAGAATTATCCCACGTCCCAGCCTGGCAAAAATGAACTGATTTTATTAAAATATTGCAATCCCTTCTTGCCTCCTTCCACTGAGCACATGGCCAAGGAGGAAGGTTTGTTCCCCTGTGCCTGTGTGTGGGGCTTAAGTGAGAGGTAAAGGGTTTCTGGCTGGCTCTCAGTGGGTGAGTGTGTGGGTTAAAGCAGAGCCTTGAAGTGGAATAGAGATGGAAATGGGGGAAAAAATGGGGAAAAAAGCCTCATTTGCAGCAGAAAGAGCTGTGTTGGTGCCCTGCTGCTGACCATCTCTGGGCACCTAAGCCCTGGGGAAGGAGCACTGAACAGGAGCGTTCATGGGGAACAGAAAAGCCCTCACAGCAGCTTCTTGCAGCTTCCCCCCAGCCCTGTCCCTGCTGCAGGGTGTTCCTGGCAGCCTCTTCTGCAGGGCTTTTGTGCCGCGCTGCAATTGTCCTGGTTTACTGAGAGCAAACCGGGTCATTCCTACCTTGTCTATCCAGGTGGCACTGCCAGCGCTGTGTGGGACTCACCTCAGACGACCTTCCCAAATTCTTGGCCATTTATGGTGTCATAAATACTGGAACAAAACCAAGTTTAAAAAAAACCCAAACAACCTAGGTTTAAACCACTATCTCTGTTATTCCATTTATGTTTCCCCCCCCTTTTGTTTTTCTAAATGCCTCAAAGAGTATGAGAAGTGATGCAGCACACGACAGATATTTCTGCAACTCACGGATACTGGAAACATCCAAATCTGAGTGTGATTCTGTCCCTTCAAAACTTACCTGAAGTTAGAGGACAACAAGCATGCCCGATTTTTAAATGCAAGAAAAAGACACATCCCCACAAAGCTCAAACGCTGACCCCAGCCCTAACTACAGCATTTTATCGCAGTCGTTTTGTCCGGGAATTCAGCTGTAAAGTGGCAATGCTTTGCCCATCACTTTTTTCGCGGGGAGCCTCGGGGAGCCCCGAACCCGCAGCAGTTTGGGCGCACACCAGGAGGGGGTGCCAAGCCGCCGGCTTCTGCGCTGCCGGACTGCGCTGCGATGGAAACACCAACCAACGCACCCCGGCTCTGAGGGGAAAGCTCTTTTCTTTTGACTAAAAGCTGCCCAATTATCCTTCTCTCTGTTTCAGCGACATCGGCAGTAAGTGCCTGAAACGCACCTCTGGACGTTAAGGCGGGATAAATATATATATAATTTTATTTTTCTCTATCTAAAAAAGGATCAGCTTCTTTTGGCTTGCGACTGGTGGACGTGGGTACCGCTCGGGGGACAGCCGAGCTTCTGGAGATGGAGAAAGAACCTCGTAAGATCTGCGAGGCAGG
>NW_010183007.1:0-13487 GCF_000695765.1 Mesitornis unicolor
AGGATGCGTGGGGGGACCGGAGGGATGGGCAGGGGGGCGACACTGGGGACAAGCGGAAAGCAGGGTGGAGAGAGACGCCGAGTGAGGAGGGAGCGGGGCGGGGGGGAGGTTATGTTTGAGGAGGAGAAATATGCGTGAGAGAAACCGGGCTGCTGAGGTCAAGGCCTGCTTCGGGGTGGCCCTTCGGGCACCCTGAAATTGCCTGCTGGCGTGGTGCGGCGGCAGGGCCGTCCCCGGGACTCGGCTCGTACGCCCTCACACCCGCACCCAGGCGCAACTTGTTCTCATAAAGCCTTGGGGGACCTCCAGGGACTTCGCTTTAAGGGCGCTGTAAGAAAGGAGGGAGCGGAGTGATGAAGAAAAAGCTGGGCAGCAAAGAGCCATCCCCATTCCACACCTCACCACATCCTGGAAATCGGGGCGCGGGGTTTCACAGCTCCTCTCCCAGGAGCCTCCCGTGCTCACTTGTGTCCTGCTGTCCCACTGCAGCACTCGGTGACGGGGACCGACCTGTAGGTAGTGAGAACCTCTGGCAAGCAGAGTCGTGCAGCAGGTCTGGTTGAGATCCTCCAGAGGGATTGAGGTCTGCCCTGGCTCCTCTGAGAAATGAGAGAAAATTGGTCACATTTTAGTACAAATGTATATCAAATTTTTAAAAATCTGCCTTCATGGAGATACCTCTACTCGAATGTCTTGCAGCAATTAATAAATGTATGGTTTTTCCACAAAATACATGTTACTTTTGTATCTCAAATTAAATTTCAGAAGTGTATTAACCTTTCCTAAAATATCTTATGTTTTACTGCACTGTATTAATACCAAGCTCTTTCTGTCCTTGATTTTCTGCAATGGTAGTATTGTCATTAGATTTATAATTGAGTGTACTAAAGTGCATAGTACAGCTCCCTTAAACGCCATGCATTGGGTGCCATTCTGTGAAGAGATCCACAAGGTTATTCTTGCACTTCAAGTAGTTAGCACTTCAAGTTAGCTACTATGGTACAGCTGTGGAGGACCAAATTGCCATGTCTATCCCACTTTTGTCTATCAAAGCTTACTCCTTCAGAATTGGTCTAACAGTTGTCTGTCTTAAACCCTAACCACAGACAGGTACCCCAAAGTCAGGAACCGATTATTAGTACTATTATTGTTGCCCTACCAGTCTGTCTTGTTCTCAGTTGTTTACTGGATGCTTCCTAGAATAGATCAAGTTAATTCCTTGATGTTTTGTCGTCCTTCGTTACAATGTCAGTAGATACTCCCAGCGGCAATTTATTCTTTTTACTGAATACTTTGTCATTGGAATATCTCATGTGCTATGAAGTTTCAACTTTCCTCTTGATGCTTATGATTTCCATATCTTTCTGCTGCCAGCATTGTTGCTACTTCCAGTCATCACATGTTGCATCTCTGACATTTTTTGAGCCTTCCTATTAGCCTAAATGAATACAGCTAAACTGTAACCTAATAAAAAGAACAATTTCTGTCTCTGCCCAAGAGAGGAAATAGAAGCATTTCAGACAGGTGGTTAAAAACCCCAGATATTGTAACAATGTAGGGAATAGTAATTTAACACTGCGCCCTTACCCCTATTTAAATTTTAGGAGATGTTGTTCAGCCCCCGAAGTGTCAGTGTAAAGATGCCCACTGATTCTCCATCAGTCCAAAGCAGAACAAATAGGACAAAAAGCTGAGTATTTAGCACAATTTTTGATCCCTTCAAGGCATTAGAGTTAATCCAGGTGAAGTAACATGCTTATATTAATATACAATTCTGTGTAATTCTATATTAATTCTAGTACCAGAGACACATTTTTTAGAGCAATCTCAGTTATTTTCACATGCTGGCATATCAAGCCATCCAGACATGTAATAAATTACCACCAGATTCTGCAGTTACTAGAGAAAAGTTACATGTCATTTAGGTGAAGAACAACATCTTGCAGCCGGTCATTTAAGGACTATTGAATTTTATTTAACTGATTTTCTTTGTTACTCTTTGTAATCTTCTTAATTGCCATTATGGTCTTCCAGGGTGATGTTACTGCAGCCTAGGTGGCATAAAAATATGTCAAAGAATGGATGACAATTTAAAGCATAGATGGAGTTTATGAGCACTGTAAAATTATTCTTAAAAGATTTTTGGTAGAAAATTCCAGCAATTAGATATAATTTCATGCGACACATATTCTTTTCTGATTCTGAGTGAGCGTTAAAATGTGAAAATGTTTTCAGAGAAAAACAGAAGTAAATAATGTTATTTTTAAAATCAACTGTAATCCACAGTGGTTTCTTCTTTCTGGTGCCTTTCTTGTTGCTCATTACTCTTCAAGACAGTTTTAGTGAAAAGAAAGACTAAGCACCGTGACCTTCATTATGTTCTGTCCCTGATACATCAACGTTGGCAGATTAGTCCATGTTTAAATATTAGGAATCGCTCTCTTGTATGTGCACAGATGGGTCATTGTTGTATTTTGGGGCAGAGAGGGGGAGGGGTTAGGAACTATGGAGAAGAGAATATGTTTCCTTGGACCACTATAGCTTACAAGAAACTCACAGCAGCAGCGCTTTCACATTCTTCAGACTATAGGCACCGTAATGAATTGACACTGTAAATGTGATGTTCTTTGGCTGTCTTGCAGTCATACTGTGTTTTTCCTCACATATTCCTTGACGTCACCAAAAGCAAGACACTTATCTCTGTGTATAAAGGGGTCATTTCACTGGGAGTAACTAATGCACTGTAAAGAAGAGTATGCTTTTATTGTCAGTTTCCATGTATGTCAGGGACATTAACTTGGCTTAAACTACTTCATTTCTAGCTTCACACAGTTGTTGATGCCTTCTAAAACTTGAACTTCTTTCTCCAGTTCTCTTCACAGCACAGAAGTGCATACTGCAAAATAAATGGCAATCTTAAAAGTCATAACCCACCTCCTTCTCTATGGCTTTAATTCTTTTTATTTATGTAGGTGGGTATTTCATCCTTGTCTCATTTCTGGTGTAGATCTATGTTTTCTAAGAGTTTTCTGTTTAATAATTAATACTGGAAAAAAAGTGAGTTATACTGCTTCAGTGAAGTGAACCCTTGTAAAAAGAAAAGTCTTACAAATGGAGATTAGTGGAATGATCTCTGCTAGGTGAAATGTTGGTGGGATTCTTTTTCCAGTTTTAAAGGGAGAGAAATATATGAATGCATGCATATAGAGAAAATAAATTATAGTATTTCTTTCCATGGTTCTGTCTTTGAGAAGTGTAGTATACCATTTGCTACTGCCAGTAACAGCTTACAGCTTCACTGAGCTCCCCCAGTTCCCTTATTTAAGGTTCTGAAGGATGAAGCCAAGGCTTTCTCTGTGCCTCACTGAGCTCCCCCAGTTCCATTATTTAAGGTTCTGAAGGATGAAGCCAAGGCTTTCTCTGTGCCTCACTGAACTCTTTGAGCTAGAGAATGGGTCAGCGTCCATTGATTCATTTCTTCAGATGCCCAAGAATTATGGAGAACAGACAATGGGAAAAGAAATTTGATACTAAACAGCATAGTTCAGTACTTATTAGCTCAGGTACCAAAAGACTACAGAAACATTAGCGTTACTGTTTTATTTTTTTTCTATTGAGAATGTAAAGAAGCCTCTTCAGTTGACACAGGTAAAGCTGGAGTGGCTGGATGCAACAGCTGCACTGTGCAACCTTACACAGCTCCAAAAGCAGAGCTGTGATGTGACTGCAAATGGGATGAGTATTTGTTGCTATTTGTATATTGAAGGTTGAATTTGCACAGTTTCTGGTGAAAAATTCCTTGCATTTTTAAACTGAATTTGCACTGATTGGAGTTGTTACCAAAAACAGCAATGTGAGAGATTAAAACTTTTAGGCCTGTGTTCTAGGCCTAGTTACAGTATTAGGGTTTGAGAATTTTAACTGTCCTAAACCTGAGTGATGTTCAGCCATGCAAGACCATCGAAGATGAACAGCAGGGAGGTATTAAGAGAATCTGATGTACAGTGTTGCGATTTCCTGTCAAAAGTGGTGCCCTTCCTAAAAATAAAGCTACTATTAGAAATGAGTTTAACACTGATATTTGCATTCTGAATTGTCACAATTTCCACTTGCATTTTGAACCTGTGGGAAAGAAGGAGATAAGGAGGAAGGCATTAATGGAAGTCAGTGCTTTTACCAATTGGAAAAAGCTAATGCCTTAGTCTCCTGTAGGCTGAGAATAAGCCTAGTGTTAGGCAGAGGGTTTTATGCTTAGGAAAATAAAGCATCAACAGGTAAATTCATTTCTCATAAATGCAAAAATCTTGGCAGCAAGCTTTGTGCTAATGCAGTTAGCAGCCAAAGAGCCAAAGTCTTTCGTCGTTTTTTTCCTCAAGAGAAAATAATATTTCTACACCAGATGGAGAAATAAGCTAAGGGTCTGTATTTTGTTTTACAGTTGGAATTTATTCTCTAGGTCTGAACAAGGCTTTTGTTACACTTGAGGTTAGGCTTTTTAATATAATGTGTCTGCATCCCTGGGTAATGTCTTATTCTACGGGGTCCTCCGCAGGTAAGCATAAAAACAGTACAAAAGAAAACCAATGACTGATATTGTCTTATATTACATCAGTAGGTTCCTATGTATAAATTACAAATTAGTGTTGGACTCTGCAGAGGCTACAGAGGTGAGAACTGGGCAGATACTACTAGAAGCTTCATATTGTCTTTTCCTCTGTCAGTGTCTGTAGGAATACTTGCCCTAGAAGGGTGGTGTTAGTGTTTAAAATGGGTTAAGGGTGAGGTTTTGGAAACGGATGACAAAGTATAAAGAACATACCTTATAGTAGAATCTATAGTGTTCCAAGAAAAAAGAATTAATAAGACAGTTCATGGGAACAGAAGCAATTGGCTTTTTCTCTAGTAATTGATGCTGTATTTATTAATAATGCAAGAGTTAGAATTGGAGTTATATTTGGGATTAATGTTTGGGAATCTTTAGACTGAATCTAGTGAAAAAAAATGGGCCAGGAACTGTTCTGTGGCCCTGAGGTGTCTGGTCTTCTGGGTGGGGTTGAAATTAGATTTACTACCTAGAATTCAATTTATTGCTAGTCTCTGAGAGGTTCTTATGGGCAGAAAAGAGACCAGTGTTGCCACAAGATGATGCCATTTGTTCTCTTTCAGTAATGATTTACTGTCTTTCAGATTAAGATTATGGAAGTGTCAAGACCAAAGTTCACCATCAATTTTTACAGTTCTGAAGAGTTAGGAAGGTTGCTGTCAACAGAAAGAGTGGTTTAGGTGATGACTCGACAACATAACTCATAGACAACCCAGCTGATTGGATCTAGAGATACTAAGTGGTCTGATATCATCAAGGTCCAGTATCTTATTTTCAGTTTACTATCTTTTTCATCTGCCAAGACTATATAAAGTTGTCATTAAGGTTACACTACAAAAGATGACTTCAGGAGACTAGGTTATTGCTGGGGAATACAAAGCAATTTATTGCTATCAGTGGCCAATGCCTTGTTCTCAAGACTGGGTATAGTGAAGATTAGGGATAAGATTGGCTTGAAGATTAGGGTAGAAAAAGAATGTCTTCAGTACCCAAAAATATAGCCAGATTCTGCAAAGCTTGCAGAAATAGGATGTTGTCATCATGATCTTTTGTTCTTTTTCATAACCATATGTGTGTATATAAAATTAGGGGTTGGGGTGGAGTTAGGAGATATCATTTGGAAAATAAAAATTTGAGCATGCTGGACAATTGTGGGATTCTTCACAGCTCACTGAGATAAGAACCTCTCTGATGTTTTCATGGGCCATTGTTGTAGTTCAGATGGAGTGTGTTGCCAACAGACTATACGTAAGGTTACAATTTGACACAGTTTGTATAGATCCATACCTTGCTGCAATGAAAGTAATATTTAGGATTGGGGTTATGTTTAGTGCTTCAGGTAATAAAAACTCAAGAGTCTTGCTTTTCCCAGACACTGTAGGGCTTGCTAGTCTTATGAGAACAAGTCATCTTTTGTTTTGATATAAGTGCTGGTTACCTAGCTATGTATTACAGTTGGGCTTAAGAAGAATTCACTTGAGAGCCTGAATTATCTGTAGATTTTATGCTAGCCAGAGATAGTACGAGGGGTTCAGTCTCATAGTTTCACACTTACTGTGATTATTGATGTGATTACAGTTGTGATTCAGGAAAAGAAGGGCGAAGAACCCTCCCCATGTGGATCCTCTGCGCATCAAAGGGAGAATAAAGAAACCGGTGTTATTAGAAGCTAATGCATTATTTTCAGTTTTTCTCTTGGTTTTGTTTATGTAGTCATAATGGAGACCAGGGTTGTTTGGAAAAAAAAATTGTTTATTGCTTGATTCTGACCTGCCTGTGCAGCCAAGATGAGGGCATGTGTTCTTCCCTTGAGTCTCCTACCCCCTTGCTACTTTGATGTGCAACTCCACGTCACACAGACATCTTTCATGTGTTCTACTCCCCAACCTTCCTTTTTATCTGTGTGCCTCTATATTGTTATATGGGAGGAAAAGTAACTGACTGTATTTGCATAAAATCTTGCCATAGTTAAGGAGAATTTTTTTTCATTACCTTCGTTGCTTTTATTGATAGATGCAGTCTGACAAATTTGTAATTCTCTATGAAGTTCCTCCTTTCTTGCTTTACATAGCCTTAGTACACACAAAAAAGGCACACTGCTCTGATGCTGATACAGATGACCTATTCGAGGAGATACGGCATATGGTATGAGTGGGACATTAGTTTCTCTATGCATTGTGGATCTGTAGGACCACACATTTATGTGTGGAAGATTGTGTGATTGGAACCATTCTGGGAATGTGCTATGTGTTTGGCCTCTGATTAAAAGAAAATGTTAAAACTCTCTCAACCTGTGCAGTTCATTGAAGAAAAGCAACAATCACTGTCCTTCCTAGTCTCATTGACTTTGTTGCATCTTCATCATGACAGTCTTCTAGAATAGTTTGATCTTTCTGCACCTCCCTCAGTAGAGAGAAAAATATTGCTGAAATAACATTTTACAGCACATAAACAGCACAACATTTTCATCTTGTTCAGCAAGCAGCAGGAAGTATCAAGTATCATGCAGCATTGCCAGCTCAGCTTCGTAATTTGGCTGAAGTTTTTGGGGTTTATTACAGTGAAACTCCTAATCTTTCAAGGTTTACCTACTCATACTTTATAGCACAGCACAGTGTAGTTGGTACAGCAACCCACCATTCCTTTTTCATTTGCATGGTTTTCTTCTCAGGATTATAACCTGTTGTAATCATAATTATACTTATTCAAGAGAAAAAAAAGTGAGCAATTAGTGTAATGTGCAATACATCCCTGAAACATGACATATTAAGGATACCATGTTTTTCCTCATTTGAGGCAACTGAAAATAAGATATACATATTTGATGTAGGGATTAGTTTCTCCGTTTCTGTCTAGTTTTTAGCTATTGCCATTACACACCATAACTGTTAAAAACCTACATTTTGATTGTCATTTCTGAATTTATTCAAAGGCCAACAAAGACTTTCCTTCAATTATAAGTCTGTCGTGGCTTTGCAACACAACTCTTGCAAATATTTACCTTTAATTTCTGGCATCTAATTGGTTCCTTGATTCATTTGTTTTTACAATTTAAGCTTCTTTTTGCTTCAGAGCAGTTGAAACATATCTACATGCCACAGTCCATTTTTAGTTGTGATTTGTGACAAATTAAGAACACAGATGTTTAATTATAAAAGGCCTCTTACAGTCCCTGTTCTACGTTGGTTTGTGGCATTGTTTTGCATTGGGGGAGTACTGGCGGCCTATCGAATACACAAGGAGGCAGTGCAGGCACAGACTAATGGTCTGCATGTGTCACACACTTGTAGCATGTTTATTAGTTTCTAGCAACACTAATGCTACCACCCTGACAGTTCCTTTTAACCAGGGGAAATTAAGACAGGAAGAGAACTAAAGTGAATAGCTAACAGCAAATTAATTTATGCCTGGTCAGGACAGTCCTGTACTTCCTCTTCCTATGCGTAGACACATCGCAACTGAATCACTTATTAAAGTACTTTGGAGTAAAATAAAAGCTTATCTTGTTCTATAAGAAAGAGCACTGAGAAAACAAAGGTAACATTTCACGAAGGCCTTACGCCTCAGGTAGTTCCCTGTCTTATGCCTGCCCTCTTGCTTGCCCAAGTTTGAGAAGAGAACCCAAACATGATGTGAATGAATAAATAAAAGAAAAAATACATTTGTCGTTTATCATTCAATAAATATTTAAGTCCCATTATATTTAACTCATTTTCCTCCAAAATAACACAACCTGTCATAGGGCTCAGGGAATATGAGAGTGCTGGCAGACTTGTTCTAATATTTCTCATTATCCACCTCAGTTCATAAAATAATGGTCATTTTAATAGTACTAGCTGATGAAAACTGAATCACATGTATTATCATGCTCTGTAATAATCCTTTGTTAGATATAGTTCTATACTTATCACATTTCTTTTTTGAAGAAAGTGGTTATGAACAGTAGCTTTAAAATTAAGATGGCAAAACCTTTAATTTTATTTGGTGTCTTTTAATGCTTTAAGAGTTGAAAACTCTGTTTAGGACTGACAGAATGCCCTTTTGAAATGTGAGGCAGCCTTCAGTACAGAAGCCCTACCAAAGGCTTGGGGACCAGTCCCAGGAGGCCGGTGGACTGCGTGTGTTAACAGCAGTTCCCCAAAGGCATTGAGTAGTTCATGTGACAGGCAATAATGCAACAAGGATTGCACTAAAACTGCCAAATGGCCTTGAGCTTTCTCTCCATGAGCATATGCCTTGATCTTCCTGTCCGTGGACATGGATTTATGCAGAGGATTCAATTCCTCTCTCAATAGCAGGGTATTTACATATTTTTTGTATTTGTATGGATGTTGAAAAGGCAAGTTTCTTGAAAATATTATATAAATCATTGTTTAATGTAATAAAATGTGAGTATTTGCACCTGATATTAGGACAAACAGAGAAGAATATAGCAGCTCTGTGAGAATAACAGAAGAATAAGTAAGTGCAGGACCAGCAGAACATCTTCGCATACACTTGATCATATTTGTTGATATCTTGAAATTGTGATTCACCTTTTTTGTCTATAATGTCTGTTATACTAAATGATCAGTATATTGATTGCTACTTCACTCTTTGTGGTATTCATCTCTAACACTTTAAAAAACACATCAGACAGGTTCTCACAATGCTTCAATATCTCTACTACAGTCCGTACTAATCTCAACTACCCATATTTTGATTTTTTTTCCAGAAAGTGATTATCTTTTTAGTCAATACCATGAAAATTATTAATTGTATCAGAAAAACATCAAGTTTTTCTTTCAACATGTGTCTTCAAAGAAGCAGTGGGTGTCCAAGCCCTGCTGTCTGCCAGGCATATTGCCCAAACTATAAAATAATTAGATTCATTTTTAGCCAGTCTGGACTGAAGCAAAAAGTAATGAAGTCTACTAGCATGGTGATAGTTGGGGAAGATGAAAACAGTAAACTGGAAAAAGATACAATAGATTCTTAAAAACAAAATGTAAAACTCTAGATTAAATCCAGCTTAATTTATTAGTATTAATTTCATGAGATACTATAAAATAGGCAGTAAAAAGATAAGGATGTGAAAGTTGATATTTAGATTGCTAGTTAAAGAAATGCAAGGTCCATTATATTGCTTCTTCCACTGCTGTACTATTTGATAAGTTATGTGACCCTTACAATCATGATTAAAGTACTAGGCTACTGATTACTAAGTTATCACAGTAATAAGTAAATTTTATACTAGATGACAATCTTCAGTACATGCTAGTGAGTCCAAAATTCAATTATTTCAGTATTAAATTTGTTCTGGTAGTTTTCGCATAGTTTATGAGGATGTAAATTTTTTGCTGAACATTCCAAAATGTAGTACTGTCAAATGACTATAAAGCAAGTTGCAAAATTTCTGAAATACAGTGGGCAAAATAATGAAGGTTGAAATATGCCTGTTTAGTTGAGCTGCTGTCAGACATCGAAACCAGAGATCACTTCACTGGGACAGGTGCAGTATTAGTGTAGGTTCTCAACGTCTGGAGAAGTCAAGATTCAGATACACTTACAGCATCTACAGTGTACATCTGTAGATTCTGAAGTGCAGGAGGCAACGTTTGCTCTATTTTATGCTAAGGATTAATGTATTGTATTCAGATTGATTCCAGATGTTGACTGCAGTAATTTTCCAAAATTTATTACATGGTTTCATCTTCTAATTCTCTACCAAATTATAATCAGATATGACAGCAAGACTGAGAAATTGAGATAAAATATATACATTTGACTCCAAATATTGATTATTTAGCTACCTTGCTATCATCCCTAGATTGCTTAGAATCCTTCAATCCTAAAGGTAGACCTTAAGGATCACCACATTTGCAGACAATAACCTTTTCAAAATTGGGCTTTGTTATGCCAATAGGATTTTATACATCTGTTTTTATTTTTAGGTATGTAAAAAGCTCAAAATTCATCCCAGATGATATATAGCAATGTTGTCTTTTACTTTCCCCTAGGTAAGAACATCCAACCTATCTTAGGCATAAATACTGTTTCTATTCTTTCTTTATTCCCACATCTGCAAGCCAGCTATGACTCTGATCCTTCTAGTATTTTGGCAGGTGCTTAATTTTTAAGTATGTAAGTATATCTCTGTAGCCCTGGGGTATATATATTTATATCTATATATCTATATGTATATATCTTTTTCTCCCCAGGATTAGTTCGAACTACTACAAGGTAGCTTGACATTTCTAAAATCATTGTATATAAGTGGTGTGTTTTTATATATGAAAAGCAGAATCAATATATATTACTTGTATGATGCCTAAGACACAGACAAACTAGAATGATGTTACTATTACTTTTAGTTAGAGAGTTGAAGTGAATGGAAAAAAAAAAAGATTATTAATTCACTGTAGATACTCTTCTATTGGATCCAAAATTATTATGGTACTGAGAAACCTTGAAAGACCTATAGAAAGAGGGGAGTAAGAAAGGCTTATTTTTAGTGCTTTGCTGTGGGAGAGAAGTACTAAATGGAAATGGAGATTTGGTCTCCACCATTCAGTGATGCCTGTGCTAGTAGTGCCCAGCGAAAGAGATTGATGAAATCATAATGCTAAACCCCAGTAGGACAATCTCAGATAGTATCTAAGATAAGCTTCGGTCTTGCAGTTTTAACTTCTGAAATAATCCCTTAAATTCCCAGACACTCATGGTAAATTGCATCTAATTGAATAGGATCAGAATTTCCCACATTTTAGGATATTGAGACAGATTTCTTCATGAATATAAGCTAGTATAAGTATTAAGTTCAGTGGGCTCATGTCAGATTATTAGAGCTCTGAATTTGGCCTGTTTGCCTTTGGAGCCTAAAGTGGATGTTTTGTGAATGACAGTGTTGCAAGAAAGATGCATTTTGACAGGAGTGAGAATAATGAACAGGCAGCTGGAAATACCTGGGCATGTTTTGCTTCTTGGCAGCCTTCACAAGCAGTAGGGCTGCTGACTTTGGAGTTGCCTGTGGGTCTGTCACTTTGTTCGTCTCTGTCGGGGTTGATTTTTCAGAACTACTTTGTCTCCAAGGCGTCATTTCCCCAATGGCTTACCTTAGCCTGTAAGGAATTTACACATTATTATCTGCTTTGAATATGTCTTAAATTCCCAAGAAGACTAAAGCTATTTCTTTATTATAAAAAGCAATATAGAAGAGGTGGCAGCTTGTAATCCCGTTATTTGTTTAGAAACATACTTTGTGGTAGTGGATCTTTATGATATGTTTCTGTAACTCACTGGATTTACTATTTTTGAGAAAAAATAATTTAGAAAGATCAATGAAATTACCCTATAGATCGAAGCTGCTAATTTGTTTAATATTAGTTGCCCTTACACTGTTAGTCACATTGTGAAATTTAATCTAATAATACTGCATTTAGAAAGAGGAAATGTTACACAAACAGTGTTTTAAAAATTGTAGTGGTTGAGAAAGCAACAGTACACTGCCACAGCAGATGTTCATAGAATTTCAGACACCTACATCGATCAGACAATAAAAAAATTGAATGAAAGAATGCACAGCTTGATTTCAAACATGTCAAGCTAGCACAGTCTACTAACTTTGAAACCTGACCACAAGTTTGCATTACCCACTTTTTCTGTTTAATTTCCAGCTGTGGGAGCCACAGGAATGGGCTGCAGGCATGGGAATGCTGCTGATGTCCCTTAAACAGGGAGTTTCCCTGTTCCTGACTTCCCCTCCCCAAAGGCAAAATGGTCTGGCCTGTAAAACAGTGGCTTCTTTCTATGCAGAAAGCAGCAGGAAGAAATGCAGGAATTATTTTATTTCTGAAAAATTCCCCTTAAAAATAGATGTTCAGTGCCTTGCTTCCTCTCTCATTTGTTAGGTCTCTCACTTTAAAAAGTGTGTTCATCCTCGTTTCTTAGACGTTTACTAGTTTTATTTAATTAGATTAAAACTGTGTATTTTGAGGGTCATAATTTGGTGGATGACTTATATCCAAGATTTTGAATAAATTGTTTGGGGAAAAGTTGTTCAAGTGTTAATAAAAATTAAAGCCCATGCCGGCCTTCTATAGCTCTATGCTAAACATATATTTGGGGACTTTAAAGAGAAACAAAACAAAACCAAACAGCAAACTGCCTTAATACCAGTAAAGGGCATTTCATGGAAAAAGATGACCTGTCTCAAAATACTTTGCCCTGCTGTTCCTTCTGCATTAAAGCATTGTTGCTCACAAGAGAAATATGCTCTTATATGCATCCAGCAAATATTTGAGTGTGAAATTTGAAAGTCTCATTTTAAGTGAAAATAACAGAGATCAGTGGGCTTTGCTCGATGAAGCACATGTTGAAGCCTTGTAGAACTCCACATATGAGAGCTTCTAAGAATTCTCCAATGTTGTGGTACTGCCAGGAAGCACAACCAGGGAGGGCTGAGTGGTACAAAGCATCCTGCTGCACTGTGAAAGTAAGCCAGCTAGATCCAGCAGTCACAGAATTTTGAAATTAACAATTAACAGTTGAGCACTGCCTTTCATCCATGGTATGATGGAAGGATCACTTGTTTGATCATAGCTTATTGTGTGCTACACTTTATGAAAAGGTGAGAATAGGCCTGATGAGAGATTTATTCAGTTCAGGTGAACTTTTCCAAAGGCAAAGGATGGTGGGACTTCCCTGGAATTACTTTCTGAATGCTATTGGCCACAGTCAGCTGGCAAAGCTTCTGCAGCTCAGTGTAAGCAGCTGGGGAGTTTACAGAGGACCTGGGAAATTCTTATAAGAGGCAGGGAACAGCCATATAGCTACATGTGATGAGACAAGGAAAGTCTCTTTTCACAGAATCAGGGAATGTTAGGAGTTGGAAGGGACCTCAAAA
>NW_010183008.1:0-240 GCF_000695765.1 Mesitornis unicolor
TTTGGGGTCCCCCATGCTGGGGGTTTGGGGTTCCCCATGCTGGGGGTTTTGGATGCCCCACACTGGGGGTTTGGGATGCCCCACGCTGGAGGTTTTGGGCTCCCCGTGCTGTGGGTTTGGGATGCCCCATGCTGGAGGTTTGGAGTCCCCCATGCTGGGGGTTTTGGGTGCCCCAGGGCAGTGGTTTTTGGGGACCCCCATCCCGAGGTTTCGGGGTGCCAGGAGCCGTCTCGCCCGCGC
>NW_010183008.1:426-892 GCF_000695765.1 Mesitornis unicolor
AGCCCTGCGCCCTGGCACACACACGCGTGGGCAGAGGGTCCCTGGTGGGCGCTGGAGCTGGCGGAGCAGCCCCCACCATCCCCCCAAGTTGCTCCCTGGGGAGGAAGGGACCGAGGTTCCCAGCCCCTGGGGGGGTCCCGCTGCCACCCGTGTGTGTCTCCGTCATCCCAGGCTGTCACCATCATCACCTACAAGGAGCCCGACAACCCCGAGTACCGGCCCTTCCTGGCGCGGCTGAAGGAGGAGGCACAAGCCCACTTTAACTTCTCCATGAAGGATGGACTGGTGGGACATGGGGGGCACGGGGACATGGGATGGAGCTGGGGACATGGGATGGAGATGGAGACAAGGGATGGAGATGGGGACATGGGATGGAGATGGGGTCAAGGAATGGAGATGGGGACATGGGATGGAGCTCGGGACATGGGATGGAGCTGGGGACAGGGGATGGAGCTGGGGACAGGGG
>NW_010183008.1:1059-1383 GCF_000695765.1 Mesitornis unicolor
GGGGACAAGGGAGGGAGAGGGGGACAAGGGGACAAGGGATGGAGATGGGGACGTGGGATGGAGCTGGAGCTGCTGGGGGACATGGGATGGAGCCACAGACAAGGGATGGAGATGGTGATAAGGGATGGAACTGGGAACAAGGAGACATGGGATGAAGATGAGGATAAGGGGATAAGGGATGGAGATGGGCACATGGGATGGAGCTGGGGATGAAGGGACAAGGGGACACAGGGAGGAACCAAGGCTGCTGGGGTCAAGGGACCAGGGGTCCCCAGCTGTGCCCCATCCCTGAGCCGTCCTCGTGCCCCTCAGGTGAATTTCATC
>NW_010183009.1:0-6494 GCF_000695765.1 Mesitornis unicolor
TTGGCCAAAAAAATTAGAGGGGCTCCGCATTAACCCGCCTTTGGTCAGGAGTTTTTTATTTCCCCTTAACTTTATACAGATTTATGTAAAAGCGCTTTCTGGAAGCAGAGCCTTTTGAGTAACATCTCGGGGTAAGAGTTGTTCTCTTTGGTGTCGGCCGAGGTGGAGCAAGATGTGCTGCTTTCCCTTTGGATTTTCTTAGCTCTTCTTTTGGCTTGCTGCGGCTCGGGGTGTGTTCTGTGTTCGGAGTTTTTGCAAGCATTTGGCTCAAAAGCGGTGAACAGCTTGTTGTTACTGGTGCCTGTTTCCCCCTGAAGCACACAGCATTTTTTTCAATTTAAAGGAATAACAAGAATTCGCCTCTAACTAGTAGAAAACGTTTGCCTATTTAAAGTTCTCCTTTCAGTTACGAATGTGCAAAATAATACTAACTGCCTACCCTTCACTCTTTTTGTTCTGTTAAAAGTTTAGAAGCTGTTATAGATTAAATACTTGTCAGTTTATTCAGCATTAGTACTGCGTGAGTTTGAGAAAATACAGACTTAGGGTGGGTTACAGCAGTCAGGTTACTTAGTTTTCCCTTTTTATTTTGGCTTATTCTTCAAGTAATAATGTCCAGTTAGTCAGCTACTGGGTGGACAGGCGGAATAGATTCCAACTTTATAAATGTTAATACACATTATGACCAGCCTTGAGTAATAATAGATGACAGTATAACATTCAATCAGAGGGGATGCCTGAACCATTCCAGTATGACTCTGCTATGTACTTTTGGGGAGGACATACACATTTCTCAAAAATAGGAAAGAATCTGGTAAATGCAAAAAGCGGCTGGGGGAATGCAGCTTTGTTTTTTTCCAAAGAAAACAACAGGAAAAAGTCTTAAGAGATGGTTTCTCTCCTAATTAAGCGCCTCAATATGTGTGATATCGCACCTTCATTTTAAGATTTGTCAGCTTTCTAGTTCTGAAAAATTTTACCCTTAGTTTTCAGCCATTTTGTAACCAATACTTTTTTCAAAAATTGAGCCCTGCTATGGATCAACTGGAAAAGGAAAAGAGAAGCTCTTATGGATTGGTACTTGCAAAACTGAATGAGGTAGCAGCAATCTGCTAACCTTGTAGCTGTTGAGTTAGTATAAATGATACTTGTCATATGTCACTGTAAGTATGAGCTGACATTTGTTTATTCCTTGCTAATTTAAGCACAAGCATTGTCTCGTAAAATTGTTTAATCCTTATTGGAAAAATACAGGCCCTTTATCAACCAATGATGAGAATGAGAATTCATCTGTTCTTGATTTTTTAATATAATGCTTTAACACATAAATTAACATTTGGAAACTTTGACTGAAATTAGTCCCTCTTAAATGTGTTTGTCACTAAGATTTAAATGAGCTTCAGTGTATTTGTTTCATGTAGTGGAGGAGGAGGGGAAGTAACATTTGAAAGTTATCACCACTTGCCTGGAAGTATACAAATGCTACCATATGTCTGGAGATTTTACATCATTTATTAAGTGAGAAAATAGCCTAATCGTTCATACTTTGAATAAGACTTTTAAAAAACCTAAAAAACTAAAAATGCAATGTTATTTTTCTGAGAACAGTATTGTGCAGTCCATTCAGTGTCTGAGAGGTAAGAGTGATCAGTATTGGCTCTAGACACAATATTGCAAAGTAGCAATACATTTTTAAGCTACTGTGTGAACAGAAATACTAATGTACCAGTACCACTTGTCTTTCCAACCTGACTGAGCAGACATATTTTGAAATAAGTTTGTTATAGTGTCTTTTTAATCTAACCTGCTTCCGAGAACATTTATTTGTGGAGGCGTGTAAGTGGTTAGCTGTCCTGGACTTAAACGCAGGACAGTCGGTTCTTGCAGGAAATCAAAAGATTCCTGGGCGTGGAGTGCACTCTTGCCAAACTTCGCTGCATCTGGGTCATGGGAGGACTGCTGCAGGCCAGGACGGTGGAAGCAGAACTCTTGCTCTACCTAAATGTGCAACTTTTCTTCATGTGTATGTTTTGAATCTGTAGCCAGTGTGGTCTTCAAGGCCACCGGCATGGGTGAGCACCAAGTGTTGATACTGCATGTGCAGTGATGCCTGAAGCTGGCTCTGGGAGGGATTTATCTGAAGGCTTTCCCTTGTGAAAGAGAGTGATTTGGGCATTGGGGGCAGGGGGTGTTCCATAACAAAACTGGTGATGTCCTTAACATCAAGGGGTGAAGATACGGTGGTCGCTCTTCATCTGCTTTTGAAGGTTTTAGTAACTGTTTGCATGTGTTTTCCCAATGGAGGTCTATGAATGAGATCTTTAGGCAGTTGAGCAAACAAGGAGCTTAAAGAGCTTTAATGAGACATTACCAAGGTGGCACTTTCGGGAGTACTGGCCAGACAAAACGCTTCAAAGATTGTACAGGCTTAAGGAATTATTCAGGTTTATCAATGTAACTGCAGTAACCATTGTGGCACAGCTCCCTTTAAAAAGGGAGTGGGTGCATAAGAGAAAGAAAAGGTTAGGGTATGGAAGTCATCCACTCAAACCTGTTAGTTGCTCCTAGAGCTTTCTTTTTTGTCTTCTGTTGCTTCTATACCGTTCACACATTCTCCCCACGCACACATCCCATGGTGGTCCTTCCTGTCCAGCTGCAGGTTGATAGGATTTCTATAGGAGCATTTCATAATTGTTCCTGTGTGTGGGGGGTGATAATCAGACATGGGACGTTATCTTCTAGTGCCATATTTGCCAAGGCTCTCCCTGAGAAAACCACTCAGTAAGGACCCAGCCAACCCAACCTTTCATTCAGTGGTGTTTACAGAACAGATGGCAGGAGGATAAGGCAATCTCTGTTCTTTCTCCAAGCCCTACCTAGCCAGATCTCCAGAAGATTTTCCTTAGGACAAGATAGCTGGCTTAGAGCAGAAGATTTAGTATTGCTGGAGTGCTTTTTTGTTTGAAAGTGAAGATTTCTGATGAGCTTTTCTGAATGTGTGTGGAATAGCTCTTCAAGATGTCATTTGTGGTCATTTTTGGCTAGTGAAGAGGTTCTATCAGCACAGATTTTTGGTCTTAGTGATGTGTCATAGCAGACAAAGTGTGAAATGGGGAGATGTACCCAGAGCTGTCGGTTCAGGCAGAAAGCAGTACGTCAGTGTTGTCCCTGGTTAAGCTCCTCATTGCTGGGCAGGTCTGGATCACCTGACAACCCTGATTTTCATTCTTGGTTGGCAACATCTGCAGAGGGGTCTGGGCTGCTTGTAGAAGCTAAGGACGATGGATTGGGAACCTAAGCATGTCAGCTCTGTGCTGGAGGAGGCTGGCTGTGGCCTGGATTAAGGCTGTACATCTCTGTTTTCTAGGTGAATTCTGGTTGGGAGTTTTCCGAGCTAGGTTCCTCACATTTCGTTGAGCCACTTCTTGCAGGGATAATTTTGCTGGCTCTTTTGAAGACTCATGTGACACATAGAGGTTGCAGAGTGGTGTTATAGACCAGGCTCTGCTTTACTGCCTTGAGAGGGATGTGTTGGCAGTTTTCAGGGACAGTCTGTCCCTGTGATGTGCAGCTGTCCAGGCTGCCTCTGGTGCGCCCTGTGGGGAGGAACCAGTTGGATGCTTGACTTTCCATCTGTCTTCCAGTTGGGGCACTCTCAAAATGGCTCTGATTGTGTATGGTCAAGGAACTCAGCCTTGACAGAGTTGCTGGGAGCATGTTAACAGGGTAGTAAAAATACAGCCCCTCTAGCAGTATGTGGCTGTTTTTAGTTAAGTGGTCAGAGCGAACAATGCTCTGCCACCCAGCAGTCACTCTCTAACACAGTCTGCTTGCAGTCCAAAATACACTGTTGGATGAGTGAACTGATGCATTACTTTTGAGCTAGAATCCTGCAAATTCTGCATGCAGGAGGGGGTTTCCCTTCCCGAGCGCTGGTCTTGAGACTTGATTACGTCTCCATTCTCAAAGGGCCTGAAGAATGACCTGCTGCAGTAAGTAGAAGGATGGATAAAGAGAAAGACCAGAAGCCTGCTATTATTTTTGATGTGACACGAAGCTCTGTCTCACCAGCTTTTGGCAAGTGAGAACACGGTGTAAATCTGGAAATAAAATTTATTTAAATTGTCCTAAATAAAAACAACATGCTTGTCAATAATAATGTTTTGATCTAGCATCCAATATTGAGCCAAATTGGAAATTTGTCTTTTAGGAAGAAGTCTTACTTCAGCATTTCTCCCTTTCTTATTACTCTTCTTTTTTCAGTGCAAAAATCTTTTTAATTCTAGTTTTTATGAGAAGTATAAAATACATTTCTAATTTGTGCACTCAATGCAAGAGTACTGGTATGTTGTCAAAGTCATATGAAGATGATTGTTCATCCCAATGAAGTAACAATGAGAAACCTGTAAATTTCACATTACTTGGGATACCAAGGAATTCCATGTTGGCCAAGCAATGTAACATTTCTCAACCTTTGGGGCAAGATAATTTTGTAAGCTGTTTGGGTTTTTATATATATATATTTTTTTTTTTTTCCCCTCAGTAATAGAGCTTGATTTGTTTGAACTTTAACAGTTGGGATAGACATGGGCTACATTCCATTTTTTGGCTTAGACAACTTATATGGAATTACTGCTTGTAAAGTGATGTTTAGATTGTTAAAGAACAAAGTGATTAAATTACATGATTTGGATCCTCTGAAGTTTTTCTAAAGATCTAAGTATTGTTTGGTTTCAGTACGCTTGCTTTAGTGTGTTGGTTAGGGTTCTTCATAAACAAAATACAGACATTATCTTTATTACTCACAGTGCTGCTGCATACTTGCGGTTTAGGTTTTGCCAACTATTTGCAATGCATAGCCACAGACTCTGTCTGGGTGGCATAAACAAAAACAAAGTCTTTCTGTTCCTATCAGGACTTGTTTTTTCAATTATGCACATTAATGTATCATTAGGTAGAGAGGTAAGCGTATGCCTGTGTGTGTGTGACTCTCCTCTAGTCTGAAGTGGCAAAAAAAACACATCAGAATAGATTTACATGCATCTTATTAGGCATAAGCACCCACAGAATGATTAATGCTCTACTGGAGAGACAGGCAAGACCGTCTCAGCCCCAAGAAGCTTACAGTCGAACACTGATAAGACTTGCCTTGTAATTTAGGAGGTGTGAAATTAATTTTGTGTTTATTAATATCATGACCCTCCTCTGGCTGTAATTCTGGGGTACAGAAGCCACTGTACGCATGTGAATTAGCCTGCAGTGGCTTCACTAATCCATGCAAATCAAACGCCTCCTGTGAGCTTTGTACAAGGTGCAAGATCAAAATTGCCTCTCTCCTATTTCAAGGCCTCTCCTGGAACATGCCTTAAAACAATTTTCAAATAAGAGGTTTCAGGAATCATGGGCTCATTTAAATACTCACATGTGCATCCATTCCTAAATCACCAAAAATTCATAGTCCTGGACTGCCTTTTAAAGTTAACAGGGTGGGAAAAAAAATTTGCAGTGGAGGGCAAGGAATGGTGTGTACCCAAAGCTGTACTGTGCCTATAAGTTTTGAAGGAAAAAAGCTCTATATTCTGTTATGAGTTTAGTCGTGTCTTATGTTTTTTACTACAACTGCAATTCTCTCAGTCATTCACCTCTGCCCCCCGCACCTTGCAATAGTTTTCCTTCATAGAATCGGAGGAACAAAATATATAATCATGGCTAACTATTTGCACTTTGTTTTTGATCATGTTCCCATCCTATGCTTCAAATTGTATTTACAAATGTTGGCATTTTCAAATGGAATTTCCCATCAGTTTTTCTTGAACTGTTTCAGCAATTCTAGAAATGTACAGGGTGTGTGACTTTTTTGAAAGCAAAACAGAATTTCAGTTTTCAATAACTACTTTCAGAAATATCTCTTAAGCCATTGAAGCAAATATTAGTAATGTATTTACTAATTTAAAGCCATTGAGTTTACAGGTTTTCTACCAAAATCTGTGATGTTTAGATAAATCTTCAATCATTTCGCCAAGTGCATAAGTATTTTTTTTCTGTACTTGGATAAAAATTAATCTCTATCCTTAATCTGGTTTTGTAGCCAAAATAGCTAGATAACAGGCTCCCTTTTGAATTTGACACTGAGACAGTTGAGAAGAGCAGGTAGCAAAGATGCTTTCTACCAACTAGTTTAAAGCCTTATAGTTAAAATATACATAGAATCACAGAATCATTAAGGTTGGAAGAGACCTTTAGGATCATTGTGTCCAAACATGAACCTAACACCACCGTACCCACTAAATCATGTCCTGGAGTGCCACATCCGCACGCTTCTTGAACACCTCCAAGGATGGTGACTCCACCACTTCGCTGTGCAGCCTGTTCCAGTGTTTGACCACTCTTTCAGTAAATAAATTTTTCCTAATATCCAATCTAAACCTCTCCTAGCACAACTTGAAGCCATTACATCTTGTCCTACATGGAAGAAGAGACCAACACCCATCTCT
>NW_010183010.1:0-7965 GCF_000695765.1 Mesitornis unicolor
AACTGAGCGATTCTGTGATTCTGTGATCTTCTCCACACTTACCTTTTCCAGAGGTCCACCCCCCTACTTTTGAGTATGTCTCAGGAGTGTCACACAGGGCTGGCATCCCCAAATTCTGTTGTTAAGAATAATGATGCCACCCATGTTTTATGAAACCTATTATTTAAAAAAATCACTAAGGTTGCCTGTTTTCAAGTTTATGGAAATAGTGAAGGTAGAGTTTATGCTAGATTCAGTCTGAGGGAAGATGCAACAAGAAGTCAGGAAATAAACCCGAGTGTCTATGTCCTCTGTATTGCACAGCCTGAAGAGTCCAACTTTCAGCAGTTTTTCCTTCTGTTTTTCCAGAAGCCACTGGAGATTTTTTTAATTTGTTTTCTTAAAATATTCGTAATAATTAGTTCCTCTTCAGATGCAGGAAGGATGATGTTTCAACTCCTGTGGTGAGAGCATTTATCCTCCATATTCCGGTCTACTGCTAGGCTCGCTCTTTGGATCCACAGAGACTAAACTCGATGTCGCTTTGTGTTTTTACTGTGGGAATGCATGGGCCATGAATCAAGGGAACTGCAGTCTGACTTTATGATCTCCTGGGGAGCCTGAAATGCTTTTGTCTCTGTGATCACCCCCTTTTATTTGTCAGCAAAGCAGTTTGATTGCTGGAGACTGTACCATGTTCCAACCGTGCTGTGCAGGAAGCAAATGGGAAGCGTTGCAGTGATGGGGATATAACCCTACCTGCAAAAAAAGAGCTCATCATGGACTACATGAAAACTGAATTATCCAAACATGAGTGTTTTTACAAGGAAGAAAGATCCAAATGTTAAGTGGTTAGTAAGAAAACATGCTCACGTGTGTTTGGATTCGGGTTGGTATAGATTTTAGAGCTCAAATTGAATGATGTTGACCATATGGCAAACTATTGTTGTTTCTAGGGTGCTTGAACAGTGCAATCAGTTCAAAGGAGCTTTGCTCACACCTCACTGAGCAATCACTAACGCAGCTGGGGCAAAAAGACGAGGCCAAGCCAAAGCAGGAGCTTGGTAAATGAGTTCCTGCCTTTATCCATCATCGTGAAGCGTGCTGTCAAGTGTCACCAAAGTTGTCTGCGCCTTTATTTTCTCCTCTTTAAAAGCAGGCGTATAACATTGACTTCACGCCATATGAACTCATTAATTTAATTCCTTTTGACGAAGTGCTTTGCAATATTCTGTCAACGGGCACTGAAGGAGCGTCTGGTGGTGATACACTGCTGAAGCTCCTTTGATGTGCCATTGCTTTTCACCATAGCCTGATGGAGCCCGGGAGCCAGAGAGGAAAAGGAAAATGATCCCAGAAGCAAGGATTCATTGGCATTGGCAGAGATGAGCTTGATGCCTGTTTCAAAATTATTTTACTGACGTTAGTTAATATTTCAAATACATTTCTGTTCATTCAAACCATCATAGATAAAGAATTTCAGTAGCATTTTAGACGTAGCCAGGCTGGCATCCATGGCATTTTTTCTCCCAGGTCTCTCTAGTAAAAACGGGTTTGGGGGCAATTCTGGAGAACGGATGATTGGGCAGGGTATCTTCCATCATAAGACACCCGATGAGTTTTCATGTCTGAAAGATGAGGCTCTTCTGTTGCAACAGTACCTTGATACAATACTAAACTTTCATACAGTTCTCTTAATTTTTAAATCTCTTTGATCTGACGCTGCCCTTGTAAGGTTGCCTGGAGGCAGATGATTATCTTGGTGCCAACCTTGCATGTGGCACTGAGCAGTGTATAAAATACCACCCCTGCCCTTTAAGATCCCAATTAAAGCTCCAGCCCTGCAGGATGCTGAGTGCCCTGGGAGATTCCTGTTTTCTTTCTATTCGTTCAGCTGAAATGTTGGAAAAAAATGCAACATTTCTTAAGCTGAGGCCCCCAGAAAGTTTATCTAGAAGCTCATAAAATAATAATTTTATTAAGCCAGAAGTTTACTAATAATGAAATTGTAAGAAAATGTAACAAATTTACTTTAGTATTCCAGGATAAATTCGTATTAGAGCTAATGGAAAGTTTCAAAATATTCCCCAGGTCTTACACTGTTCTCAGTATCCTGACTGAAGTCTCCAACATCTGTGTAATTATGCTTATGAATACGAGTTTAGATTTCATTAAGAAAAATAAAAACCCTAGCTCAGAGTGGACGCAGAGTGCAGAAGTAGCGAGCATTATATGATTCTGTCTAGCTTTTTATACTGTCCTTTTTTTTTCCTGCTTTCTGTGGGTAAATCCATTCAAAAAAACTTCAGCCTGAGCAGTGTAACCCTTTCCACAACCGAGAGGAATTTCCACTTGGAGATGCCCTGGCTGCAGGCAATGAAAATCCATGACCCATATAGCGGATGTGCCAATGATCAGTACACGGTGCTCCCTGCCCCTGCTCTGGCTGGCCTCGAGGACCAGGTCTCTGCTTTGATCCTTTGCTCCTTGCACAGCTGTCAGAGGGGAACTCGCCCAACCGCTGCGAGTGACTCAGGAAACGCATTGCAAATCTGTTCCACGCTGGCCACGCTCCAGCGCCAAGCACGGCCGCAGCAGCGACGGGTGGAAATCCACACGGGGACATTCCTCACATTCCGGGGCACGTGTTGCTTGCCGGAAAAAAAAAACAACCAACCTAAAAACTTTCCACTGCCTACAGGCGCTGACCGACTTTCCCTCTCTGACTGTCCCAGTGCCACCAGTAACTGGTACTGGGAATACTGGGATGCCAGCCCCTGTTGTTAGCAAAAGGGCAAGCCTACCCTCAAAAGGAGAAGTTGGGTTGCTCTCGCCTGGCTTGAATATGTTGTCAGAGCAGTTTTAAAATGTAAAAGAACAGCCAGGTTGTGTCTATACTCCATAACTCTTCCCTGTAAGGTCAGACCAGGGGCTCACCCAGTCCCCAAAGCACCCCAGAGTGGGTGTCAGTGTGGGATAGGTTGACACACACATTGCAGTTATTTTTCTGCACACTCTCCAGCAATTAATGGTTCAGAGCCACTGGTAATATCATTTTATTTTAAAATATTAATAAATGCAGAGCTGCTTATCCACAGGTAGTGAGCAGGAGAGCACAGCGTGGTTGATAGCACAGGAAAATACGGCTAAGGAAGGGCTTTGTGTTTTAATTGCTGAAGACAGCTTTAATTGCCGTCTCCAACTACACAAGGGAGGTTGGAGAAAAGGCAGAAATCCTCACCCATGAAGATATTCGAAATTAAATTACAGGAAGCCCTGAGCACCATGGTCTACCTTTGAAGTTCACTCTGCTTTGAGCAAGGGTTCCTTCCAACCAGAATTATGCTTTGACCTTATGAATCCATACCCTTGATCTTTGACTTTATAGAGCTATAATCTTGCTAAATTCACAACTGTTTTCCCCAACTGTAGATGCAGCTTTGCTATGTGCTGTCTGTGTCCTCAAAAAGAACATTTTCTTTAGCATCGGTCTGTGCATCCTGAATGAACGTACTGCCCTCCTTATTTTCTTATGTGTTCTTGATTCCCTCTGTAATTTTAACTCCTGCTACCCTGAATTAATTTAATAGTAACAGTCAGCAATACTTCGCTAGAATCCTCACTGTATTTGTGTAATTTATAGTTGTATAAGGCCAGTTGCTGCACCTCCCTCACCTGTGCCTTAACTATGAACTACACATGAACTACATACCACATTTCTTCTATCCTCTGTGTGTGCCTACAGATGCAGAAAGCGCTTTCAAAACACTTTTCTTTAATCAATGAAAACAGAGAGACAAGGTCAAATTCCCCTGTGTGCGTACAAATTCATTCACTGATTTTTTCAGAGGGTGGAAAGAGTTTGTCACAGTAAAACCATTTTTAATCTGCAGGTTTTGGTAACCTGTTCTACAAAGCTGCACAGAGTGATCTTTTCTGCTCTCTCTTGTCCTAAACAACTAAACCCATATTTGTATGTCTGAGTTTCATCAGCTTCTCTGGGTCCCCTCTGTCACACCACGACCAACTGGTGCCAGACTGCGAATGTATGCTGAGGAACTGTTGATGTTGCAACCTGAAATATTTGGCTCTCACCAGTCGTATGTGAAATCTGGGAAGAAACCAGGACAGGGCTCTGAACAGCGTGTGTCGGTGCAGCAGCCAGAAGCGGTGGCAGGCACAGCAGCCGCGTTGGGAAATAGCACATGAAACGGTGCTGAGATGCTGGGGCAAACCTAACCCAACCCCATGTAAGTCCTAAAGGCTTCATCCGAGCTCCTGCCATCCCCCACGATGGTCCTTTGGGTCAAACCAGGGGCAGAATGAGTCAACGCTTTGAATGGTTGGGTTGAATGTTGGGCTGCTGGAGGGAGCACTGAACGAACACGCGTGACTCTCAAAACTGGTGCCACTGGTCCGAGTTCAAACCCAGAGGATGTGTTTGTGCCAGAAGGACTAACCCTTATCTCCTCCTTTTCATGGGTTGCTGCAGTTTTGGGTTGCTAACCAGTTTGGCAAGAAGCAACCATGTTTCTCATATTTTCACCCTCTGCCGGCAAAAAAAAGCCCAAGTGAAATAATTGCTAGAGGAGCGTTACGTTTCTGCTCCACAGATGAAGAACAGGGAATGATTTTCAGAAATTCTCAGCATGCACTGAAGGGACCAAAAGAGGACAACTCTTAGATAGGCTGCCAGCTGTCTTCTTCTTCTTCTTGGTATTTTTTTTTTTAAATTTCTTCTCTTTAATGCTGAGCACTCAGCAGTTCTCGGCAGATGCTTAAATGGGCCTTGGACTTTTATTTTAAGAAAAAAAAGCTGGCTGGTAAATGACTTGCCCAGGGTGTCTGTGGCAGAGCCAGCAATCGAACCCAGTCCTAAGTCTCAGGCCAGCCTTAACCACAAGACCATTCTTCCTCTCACAAAGATGATCCCCATCCCATAGGAAAAAATATTCTAAAAGGATTTAAAAAAAAAAGAAAAATCCTATAAAAATACTTAAACCTGAACAAATATGTAATAATTGCTATTCAGAATGCATGCAGGGTGTAATTAAATCCATACTCCGTAACCTTAATTTAAAACAATCCCAATATTATTTTTAGGTTTTGGATGGGGATTTATTGCTTCTATCAGCAGCATGTTTGGCACCCGATGCCATACAAAACTCTGTGTGTTTCATCAAAGCGCTGGCAAGAGCCTTTCTTTTCTGGACAGCTGCTGCAGGCTCGCAGCAAAGGAGAAGACAGCGGCTTCATTTCCTTTACATGGTGGCTCGGATTAAAAAACATCCCCGTTGCTTCTGCTTAAGTTACTGTAGCGTTCGAAAACAGGGAGGTTGTGTTACTGATCATGTAAGCAAGTCCTTGCTGATTCGGACGCCGAGCCACAGTTTGGGATTAAGCTTTAATTCCGGAGATAGGGGTTATATAATAAAGCAGAATATGACTCCCCGAGCAACGCACCCGCTGACCTTGCTGCGCTCAGAAACCCGACCCCAGCAAATTCCTCCCTCTCCTAAGGCATCATTTCATTTTTCCTCATGATTTCCAGGGCAAGGGGTGCGTGATGCGCACGGGTTTGCAGAAGCCCCAGAAGCTGAGTCAAGGTGTAGGTGTTGTTTTCACACGTGGAACAGACAGTAAGTGATGTTCTCTTCGTAGCGATTGAAAATAAAGGCACGTGGCAGCACGTATCTTCTGATTTTTTCCTTTCTTTTTATTCATTGTTTCATGCTTCTGTAATTCCAGGGTTGGTTAGAGGAACTAACCACAATAATACCATTTTTATACAAGATTTCTAACTTAATTTTGGTCAGGGACAAGAAATGCAAATATTTCTGGTAAACTAGAACAATGCTGCCTCTGTGAACTGAACTTGAAGGCTGGGCCCTGAAGAATTGCAAAGCATCTATTTGGCCTTTTTTCTGAAATCCTTTCATCTTTCTTTACAGAAAAGGGTTAAAAGCAACAGCAAGGGGGAAAAAAAGAAGTGAGGATATCAAAATAACTCAGGCCAAATGCAAAGCCAGGACATTTCTAGCATCCTTACCCTGCTCTCGGTACCTGCTAGACTGGTGTCTCCTTTTTCATTATCCCACAGATAATAACCACTCCAGTCCAGCCCTCAATCACCGCTTTGGCCCTGAGCCTTCCGAGCAGATGTGGCGGACGAGATGATAAAAATAGCAAATAAACAGCAATGGCAAAGAGCAGGCTGGACAGGGGGAGGACGGGAACCATGGCTGTCGACTGTCAGACAACCCAAATAACCAGCAATTCCTCTTTTGGGTTTGCTCTGTGTCCTTCAGACAGTGGGACTGTGCATGGAGATCACCTGAACTCGCTCTGTTATTGATTTTAATTGACAGTGGTCAATGCTTAACTTGCCCCCTTCTATTAAATTTCAGAGTTTGCCTCTGAGCATCCCCATTTCGTATACTTTGCACCTAGTCTGGGACAGAAACCCTTTTACTGCTCGATTAATTCAACGTACAAAAGATGCTTTGGCACTGAGATGTAGTCATATGGCAAAAAAAATAATAATAAAAGAAACCACTGTAAAGCCAGAAGCTATTGTCATTGCCTCTTTATCTCACTATGATATATATGTCCAGCCTTGCTTCACTTTGCAAACCACTGTGGCTGGAAGCATCCGTCATCCTATCAGTTCAGTTGGATTAATTATGCTCAATCAAAAGGTTTCAAAAGAGGACAGGAACGTCTGCAGCAAGTTAATCCTGCCCATTCAGGTTGTCAGGACGTTGGCATTTTACACTTCAGTTCAATTACAAGACAAATCTGCTAATGGGACGTAATCTTTCAGAGTAAACAAGGAAGCAAAGCACTAATATTCTGGCAATTGATTTATGCAGGGTAAATGGTGCAGAGTAAAAGCTTCAGGAAGCCACACGAGTGAGAAGAGCCATGAGTATCTCTGGTGCTGCTCTTCCTCCCCTTAAAACAAATTACATGAAGTCTCTTTTGAATTGATCTGCATCCGGCAGTCAACTCTTGGCCAAAAGGACTCATTTTGCCTGGTGGGGTGCTAACGAGAGACCCTCACCTCTCCCCCTTCAGCTCAGCTTCAGAAGGCACCGGTGAAGTCACCCAAAGCGAATCCTCTGCGGAGGAATGAGTAGTGAGCTCTGAGCCTTTCTTTGACTGAACAAACCTTTAAAGGTTTAATTAAAAGCCATTTCAAGTGATGTCACTGCCTTCCCACGCGAACGAAAATTTCCCAGGCTGATGGAGCTGTTGCTGTGTAATCCCATGCACACACACACACACACACACACACATCACATCACACTCCCTGGTAGCCCTGGCACATTTTTAGAACAGATGCAAGAGAAATAAATGCGAATCCCTTGTATCTCCTGCTCATTGCTAGGTTACTTACAGCATGGCAGCTTTGTAACCCTGCCCAGGCACTGATACCCTCCGACAGCCATTTGGACATCATGTTTTCATTAAGCATTTATAGCAAACCAAGTGCAATTAAAGATTTATAAGTCCTATTGCATTACGGCACAACCCAGAGCAAGAACTGCCCCTGAGGTCAGCTTTCCTTTCTTCTTTTTTTTAAGGACAATAACAGATTGGGATCAATTATCAGGGGAAAGTGCAGGTGCTGCTTCTTCAGGGGTTTGTCCAAGTGGTTGTGGTTTTGATGGAAGCGGTTTGTTTGGAAAGTAGTATTTATTGAAGGAGGAAGGGCTTGAAAATTAGAATATACTGAAAGCTGCGTGGCACAGCTGGATGGTGTATCAGGAGGGGAGTGGTTGTAGGTCGAGAGAGGTTCTCCTTCCCCTCTACTCTGCCCTGGTGAGACCGCATCTGGAATATTGCATCCAGTTCTGGACCCCTCAGTTCAAGAAGGACAGGAACTGCTGGAGAGAGTCCAGCGTAGGGCTACAAAGATGATGGAGGGAGTGGAGCATCTCCCTTCTGAGGAGCTGCTGAGGTAGCTGGGGCTCTTACGTTTGA
>NW_010183010.1:8266-26450 GCF_000695765.1 Mesitornis unicolor
TGTAACCTCATCTGGGTGTTCCTGCTCCGGCAGGGGGATTGGACTGGATGAGCTTTGGAGGTCCCTTCCAATCCCTAACGTTCTGTGGTTCTGTGGAGAAACGTGCTGCTGGGTTATCTTCATTTATCTTAAATGTCAGGGGTTATTTTGTTCTGGAGGACCCTTACACCTCAGCCCAGGAACTGTTGGACTCATTCATCTACCTCCATTTGTAATTAGCAAATTTCACTGGAAAGCATGTTGAAAGCAAAGAAGGAATTATGGAAATCTGAAATGATGCTGTGAAATGATGGCATGGTTGGGATCAAAAGGGACATTGTTATACTTGGGTACATCCAGACTTTTACAGCACATTTGGATCTGAAGTCATGTATAAATACTCTTTCTCAGCATACCCATGGGACTGTATTTTTCCCAAGAACTTTTAAGACTTTAAAAGCTACTTTAAGGAGAACAGCGTTTTTGCCCTTTCTGTTAAAAGTTGGACCCTACCATCCAGATTCAGCCCAGCTTGATCTCTGCTCTTTTGGAATGAGGAGGGCAGCATTTACCAATTAGTTTACTAAGACTTTACCAACGGTTACACTGTGAATGCTCAAAATTACAGCTTGAAATTCCTATTTAAGGAAGGTGGATGTGGATGTGGACAGACTTCAGAACAGTTCAGCACTTCCCCAGCCTCAGTAAAGCAGACGCTTCAGTGTGAAAACTTTTGGGCTTGTAGAGAATTCGCCATCAATCCGCTGACATATTTTCTCCTAATTTTTAAGTCTTGGAGTAATTTTTTGTGTTCATCTGCATACGTTTGTCCACATAGCAGATGAACTGTGGCACAGTTGACACAAAGATTCATCTTTCCCTGTGATGGGATCAAGGGGGTAGCAATGGATGGGTTTTGGGAGGGCAGTGGGAGCCAGCACAAGGACACGGCCAATTTGGGGCATGGCTCTTAGCTTCATGAGAAAGAACTTCTGTGCAACTCATGCAAAGCAGCTGCCCCCTTGTCATGAATATTAAATTCCTTGTGCACCAAAAAAGCCTCCTCCTTCTCCTCCAAATCTGGATTTTCGAGGGTTTTGTACTCCAAGGGTTGGGGGGTTGAGCTGCTCAGACCCAGCTTCACAGCACGCTCTGCAGACCTCAGAATCCACACGTCGCCTGTCAAAACTCAGCATCGGGTCTTTCATTGCTGTTTGTACCTCGGCTGGATCTCCCCCGAGACCAGTGATAACATTTTGACTTGTGACAGATGCTTCCTTCATAAGGATATTTTCCAGGCTGACTTTTCCCTAGCCACCTCATAAAAATAGTCTCTTTTTATTTGAAAGGAGTTATTTTAGCTGCTTTTGGAGGAGGGGGGGAGGGTGGCGGTGGCGGCATCCTTTAAATTTTGTCTTTTGATTAAAGATGAAAAAATATGATTCTAAAGTAATTAACATGTATGTTATTGGATGTACACTGATGATTACATTATAGGACTGGTTATCAAAGGATTACAGTTAAGAGGTTTTATATTCTCCAGCTGATCCTGTAGCAAATTAATCTGCTCTGACCTTTACTGTTCTTTGTTATGTCACCATAGTATCATTTCAGCTGTATCATCCCTTACGCCCTTTCAGGAAAGTTACACAAAAAAAAAAAGCAGGGAATTTCAAAAACATGTATTTTAGGGGCAAGGCTAACAGAGCCAAAGGCGAGCTGGTTCGTTGTCATTGCTCAGTTGAGAAAGTCAGCTCTGAATTGCGAGCTCGTGCACCTCTGCAAACATTGAATTCTTGTTGTAACAGCAATGAAGCGTGAAGAAATCTATTGCTTCTGTAAGGATTAGATGCGGTACCAGATAAAATAGGAGCTGCTTGGCACCACATACTTGATGTATTAAGTGTCCTGTCTCCGAAACAAAGCAAAATGCAAGGCCCATAGCCCGCATCTTTCTAACTCCCATTTGAACCCATCGTGTTTAATCCCCCATGTGCACCCAAAGGCCACACAATTGAGTATTTCTGTATGAAACACGGCCCAGCCATGAGGTCACACCGAGCAGAGTGGATTAAAACCGTGCTACCTCACTGTAATGGGTTCAGACTTCGTAGATAAGAAGAGCTGCATAATGACAGATTTCTGAGCTTTTTTTGGTCTGACTCAGCAGAGAACAAAAGACTAAGCCAATTAAACAACTGACATTTGCTTTTAGGCACTTTTGCTCATCTGCATGCAGAGCAATCTTCATAGGTATTTTTCACTGCTGTTGGAAGAACAGGTTTGTCGCTGATCAGGCCTGAACAGATGGGTTTTCCTGTTGGAAGTGTTAAATCGCACCGGTGCTAGCAGTCAAACGCACCAGCAAACACCCGATTACGAGAACGCGTACTCCAGGGCTCTGGAAAACCGGGAGCAGATCCAGCGAGCTCTCATGGAGACCGAGCCTGAGCCAGCTCTGCAGAGCGCAGATGCCTTCCTGTTACACCACAGGTGCTCAAAACCTGGCCGGCTCAACGGAGATGCAGCAGGAGAGAATTTTCTGCCTCTGCTTCATTCCCTCCATGGGACATTTAATTTCTCTTTTTTATGGATAGTCCCAAGGAGGTGATCATCCCCCTGTACTCGGCACTGGTGAGGCCGCACCTCGAGTCCTGTGTTCAGTTCTGGGCCCCTCACTATAAGAAGGGTGTTGAGATTCTGGAGCGTGTTCAGAGAAGAGCCACAAGGATGGGGAGGGCTCTGGAGAACAAGCCTGATGAGGAGCGGCTGAGGGAACTGGGCTTGTTTAGCCTGGAGAAGAGAAGGCTGAGGGGAGACCTCAGCACCACCTCCCACTACCTCAAGGGAGGTTGTGGAGAGGTGGGTGCTGGTCTCTTCTCCCAGGTGATGGGGGATAGAACAAGGGGAAACGGCACCAAGCTGTGCCAAGGGAGGTTCAAGTTAGAGATCAGGAGGAAGTTCTTTACTGAGAGGGTCGTCAGAAGCTGGAACAGGCTGCCCAGGGAGGTGGTGGAGTCACCATCCCTGGATGTATTTAAAGAGTGGGTAGATGAGGTACTTAGGGATATGGTTTAGGGGGTAGACAGGAACGGTTGGACATGGTGATCTCAGAGGGCTTTTCCAACCGAGTGATTCTGTGATTCTGTGATCCCCTGCTTAAGAGTTTGGGTGTAAACCAAGTGCTTTTTGCTTGAGGCTTTTTGCACCCTTAGTCACTTAATTCCCATGTACCAGACCAGCTCCTGCATCTCTCCGTACATAACACCAGTGCTGCTCTGCTTCAGTTTTCCTTCTTGGTCTGAGTTTGGATTGCCCGTTTGGTAGAAAGGGCATCTCAGAACAAATTGCTAGCCCAAATTTCATGTCCCTGAGAAAGAAACTATTCACGTTTCCTAGGAAACTTAAAGCATTATCCAGTATCAACAAAATCTTGGCGTGTTTGAGCAGTGGAGGCTGCTCTTCCATCACAGTAAAAAAATAGTGACGTTTATCAAACCTTTTCCCTTTTCCTGGAAAGGGAATTAGACCTTCGTGGTTCCCTTCATCTGCTAAGCCCCTGATTTGAGATGATTGCAGGGTTACCTACTGCAAAAAACACCTTCCTCATGATCGTGAAGAGCTGCGGCACCACCCCAGCCTCCCGATGAATGATTGCAAAGAGGAGGGTAGCCAAGATGATGATGTGATCTAGTAGCCTGCTGAATATTCTTCTTCTGAAAGCATCGTGCTCTGATATACCTTAAACCAAGCTTTGCAGAGTGCTGTAGAATACTGGGCAATGTTCTTCTACCTTTTGATCTCTTGGGACTTCAGGACAATTTAGTGGCCGTGGTGGTGTTAGGTTGATGGTTGGACTTGATGATCTTAGAGGTATCTCCCAGCCTTTATGATTCTGTGAATCTAGAAGCTGGGTTTTGGCTCTAAGCTAATCATCCAAACGGCCTCGTTGGTCAATTGAAAAAGGCATTTTCAGAGAGCAATTTGTTCCATTAGCCTGAATGAACCATCCCTTTCTCTCCAGCTGAAGCCTGGGAGGCCACCTTAGACACGACGTCCAACTCGCAGATGTTTAACATTGTGTCTTACAGATGCCTACAGAGATGTCTTTGAAAGGAAGCAGCGTTTAGGGCCTCAACTCTCACAGATGTATTTTTATAACCCAGAAACGATACTAATTTCACTTTTTCTCCTTTGCTTTCCTTTCTACTGTCTCTGTTTTGTTCACATGGGAGTTGTCACTGGCCATTAAACTGAAGTATTTGCATTGGAAAATGAAGCAAGTGTAGATTTCCCAGCACCCAACATGGCATGAAAACATGAAATCTGGCGTGTAATTCTCCAAAGGGTATGACTGTATTATATGTGAATCACAGGAGTTGGAAAGACACACCCAGTGTAAGATCCTCCAGTTGTGCAACAATGTTTAAGAAATCGGGCATTTCTTCAGATTCTGCTCTTAATTTGCCAAAAGGAGTTGATTGCCCAAGTCCATCAGTTGCCAGGAAATGTATGTGGTTCAGCTCTGCTTTGATATGGAGACCTGAAAACACTAATACATAGGATTTATTCTGACTGATGCCATTTAAAGAGGGATCAAAAACATCTTCTGAACCAACTTCTCATTTAGTTCATTAGGCAATCAGTCCTTTCTCCAAAATTTGGCACCCTCTGGAAGGACTGCTCGGCAACATACATCTTGCTCTTCATGGAGCCGAGCTCAGCAATGCTCAGGTCCCAGCAGAACCAGGGGTGCTTAAAGATTATAGTGAGAAAGAAAAGTCTATTTTGATATCTTTTAGCAAAAAGAAAAGTAGTGAAAACTTTGCCTGCTCTGGGATTATTCTACTGATAGCTGAGAAGTAGACACATTACAGTCAACCGTCACAGGGAGTGCTGCTCCTCACCTTTACCAGTGCTGTGGTCATTCACACCAGCTGATGATTTCGGCTTTGGTCGTTTGAGTGCTACCTACACTCAGAGAAGTTAATTAAGAATAACAGAGTCGCTCCTGCAAACAACGGTGGCTCTGTTTCTTTAGTTCTTTTAGTAAATACCTCCTTTCTGAAACCAGAGCTCCTAAACTGATTTGTGTTACAAGAGCAACTTTCCTTTATAATTAATTAATTGATTACTTAGTTAATTACTTAGGGACGTGATCGCTCAGGTGTGTCGTGGTATCTGGTGGGGTTGATAATGATCTCTGATGAAGCGTTTGGGTTGTACCTGCTGGGACCTCAGCTCAAAACGTGGGGGTGTGTGTTGGCTCGGACGTGGAGGGGACAGAGGGAGGAATTTCCTACTCAGCCTGATCCTTCTTCTCATTGTAAATTCTGTAATTTGAAATCTTTTGATAAGTTTTACGTATGATTAAAAAAAAATTTAAAAAAAGAAAGAAAACATAGTGGGAAGTATGTGGCTTTTGAGGACTGGTTTTGAGGAGTTTCCTTCCCTCTCCTCTGGCTCCATCAGCTCAGCCATGGGAAGGACAGGTCTGTGAGATATTAAGAGACTTCCTCAGAAAATACTTAAGATCGACCCACATGATTCTGAATTTTCATAATTTTAATTTAAAAAAAAACAAAACCAAAAAAACCCGAAAAAATCCAAACCAAACAAAAAAACCCCCAAACTCCTCTTTTCTCAGCTCCATTATGTTTCCGTGGATAAAATTCCCATGAGCAGGACCTGTCCTTGCTGGGTGCCGATGCTACCGGAGATGCTGCTCAGTTCCCGTCATTGATCTTCTCTCGCTGTTGTGCAATGCAGGCGCAGTCTCACCGCTGAGCAGCGAGGTGCTCGTAGCCCTTTGCGATCACATAACCCTATTGCATCAGCTGCTCCCCTCTCAGAAAAAAATCTGGTTTTCTCAACCTGCTACCCAGTTTTATTTCAAAAACCAAATTCAGTTATCTCTAAATGGTGCTTTACCATTTGCTTGAAAATTCTGTGAATGCATGGATTGATACTCGCAACATTTAATGAAGAACTGTGTTCCAGCTAGGAGACATTAGTTTATAGCAGCTATATAAAAAAAAATCAGTACATAATAGCATCTCATTAATCCAAATCCTAGTGCAAGGTTTTTAGAAAAATTATAGGTATTAAGGTTATTTCCTCCTAAAATGATTTGGGTTTATTTTGCTTTTAGCTAGCGTTTTCATAAGAAAATATAATTATAACAAATAAGTAGTTCATTAAAGTTTCAGCATGGAAGTTTGAATAGGATTAATTCTCTCTGGCCAGCGCAGTTCTTGATGATTCATTTCAGATTATCAGCAGAACATGTCCGTCTTCAAGCAAGTATTTGCAAATGTGGTTGTGAGTTGAGCATTTAATCTTCTTAACCAAATAAAAGTTTTTTGTAGTGAACATCAACCACAGCGTTTCTAAAAATGGGTTAATATGCTCAGATTGAAATGTCCATCCTTAAAAAATGGTATTTTTTAAAATTTCTATTAAAATCTGGAATGCACTCTGTTCCATTTCATTGAATAATAGCCATCCTAATGGGTTTTTCTTTGGAGGTCTGTCTTTTGCCCTGTGCAATGAGTTTCAATTAAGCGTCATCTTTGTTTTTTCCATGTCTGGGTCATGATTTAAAAAAAAAATAATAATAATAAAAATCTAATTGTAACGTATCCCATTTTCCAAAGACTCATTTTACAGCTAATTTTTTAATGAATTCTAACAGATTGCA
Source organism: Mesitornis unicolor (assembly GCF_000695765.1). Lineage (NCBI taxonomy): Eukaryota > Metazoa > Chordata > Aves > Mesitornithiformes > Mesitornithidae > Mesitornis > Mesitornis unicolor. The sequence goes on from NW_010183010.1 coordinate 14,946, forward strand.
GAGTTTAAAGCCAGTTTCAAGGTTTTTTTCAGGGCAGGCTTTCCTCTAGTTTTTAACAGAACATTTTCCGTTCACCTTTAACTAATCTCAACCCAGGATTATAAAGCAGAAGGACATGGAAAAAAAAAAAATACCTGGTGAAAAAAGTAAGGACGTCGTGCTTGACTACCAAGCAGATTTGTTTCATGGTTGACCAGCTCTCATTTTCATATATAAAATGTAATACAAACTACTTGTATCTCCTTTCTTTCGAGCTGTAACTGACCTGCATTAACCTGGCTACCCAATACCACCGGTTTTCTCTTTCCAACACAATAGACACACAAGTCCTCTTTTTTTCCCCTCTTTTCTCTTTCTTCTCCTCCTATTCAACTTCAGCACCGTTTGGGAGAATGGAAAAATTAATTGATTTTCCCTAATGATGTCTGAGTGAGCAGATCAGGTGAACGGTGGACAGCAGCTGCAGGTTCATTGGTGAGCGTGCGATTGCAAATGATCCACTCGTTGGATTACTGCACCTGACCACGGGGCTGGCGCGCTGCCGGTGGCGTATTCAAATAATAAGGCTCTCCAAAAAGTCTAAAGAAATTCTAGTCTCCGTGCAGATGTATAAAAGGAAAAGAGAATGGAGATCCATCCTTATTCGATTGGAAAAATTCTGGAAGTTAGTGGTTTTCTTAAGGAAGTCCAGAAGAGAAGGGCTTGAGAGTTACTTTAAATGTCATTATTGCATCTGGTGGTGTTCAACCCAACCTCATTGTTCTGGAATTGTCTCAAGGACCAGGAAGTGAACCCGAGGAAGAAGTTTAAGTTATTGGTTAATAATCTGAAGTGTCAGGAAAGTTTCCAAGTATTATGACTTTAAGCATTTAGAAACATCCTTAATTTAAAAAAAAATAATAATAATTTCCACCTGATGAGTATCTCAATCCAAATTTTTGCTTTAAAACTGACTGTGTGTGAATATTGTTGAGGTTTGGTTTTGTTTGTTTGTTTTCTAATACTTCACATGTTTAAACCTGAGTCATTTCACCTCCAGAATGTGCTTAGTTTCTCACAGAAAACAACAAAAAAGCACATTTTAGGTGTCCCTAAAATAGAAAAGAGAAGCCAGCGTTTGGCCCATTGGATTTTTCCATTTGAAATTGTTAATATTTTGCAATCTGGATGAAGCCGTGCATGTTTGTACTCCGAAATGTCAGCCAGCATCTTACAATTTCCCATACTTGTCATCATTTTACAGACTTCAGGTTCGTATTACAAATTGGCAGTAATACTTTTCAGGTCGTCTAAGTATTTTCTTTTTCTCTTACCCTTACCCGAACTCTTACTTTTCAAAGACAATGAAGAGGGAAAACTGTAGTTTCAGGCAGATATGGCATCTCAAGGGCAGCTGTCCTGCACACGCTAGGGCAGGCTGGGCTCCTGCACCTCAGATATTAGCTATATAAAGCCAAGGGCAATGGAAAACATAAGTTACATTAAAAAAGACACCTACAAACCAGAATGATGATGCCTGGATGAAAGGATATAGGATATATGTGAGTATATATAGGATATATATGAAAGGTGGTCTAAATTCTGGAGTAAAGAGTAGCTAATGAGTTAGTTCAGACAAGGTGGGAGAAAAATCTGTATGTAGCTATTGTGCATTAATTTATCTAAAGAAAGAATTCCATCTTATCTCCAAGAACTGGAAATTGCCCCAAACTCCATGTTTTCTCTGCCTTTTGTAAATCCTTTGCTTTCGATGTAAATGTGTTTTCTTGCCCCAGCAGCTTGCACTTGAGCTCCCCAACAAATGTGTGGAGCACAAATGGACAAACCACAGCTGCGCTCGCGCCCTCCATCCATTTCAAAAGGTTCTCTCTTGTAGAAAACGTGGCCATTTGTCACGTTCTCGCACTGAAAGCACTTTAAATTGAATGGTTTTACCAACTACAGACCTACAAACCACTGCTTGCATTTATTCTTCTCTCTCTGCAGTCCGGGAGGGGGAAAATTCACTGTTTTCTCGGTCATCACAAGAGAGAGGGGAAGGATAATTCATCCCACCTATCCTTTTCATCTGGCAGGGTAAGTCTGCTCTCCTTTGCATATATATATTGCCTGAGCCAATGTAAAAGTTTTCTCTGTCCAAATCCCAGCTCTTTTGCTGCTTTGAGCTCTGAAAGCGAGAGGATTTATCACTTGTAATTTTGTATTGCCCTGGATTACAGGGAATGGCTGTACACGCGAGCCACTGTTGACATTCCTGGCATGTATGGATAGCACAGGCAGTTTCCATTTACAAGCCAGAAAACATAAAGAAGAACCTTTTGTAAGCGTTTGCTTTTGTTGTGACATCTCAGCTGTGCAGCTGTGCGGCGATCGCCGTGCCAAGGAGATGAACTCATCAACTTGTTTGAATTCTTGCTTTTATCAGAGCAGAGCTGCTATCATAACGGCAGGACTAACTCCTTGCTAGGTTAATGGGTTTTAATTTGTCCTTTGTAGGAATCTTTTGACTTGCCTGTCAGATTTATACAATGCCGAGGCTCTTCAAAGCACTGCACCAAGATCAATTCTCTTGGAAAACACTCCTGCAAACCCTGCATTATGGTTCTTCCTGTTGTAGGGTACAAAGAGGTTGGTGGCCTGATTTTTACCTGAAAACTCAGCCAGACCTGACTCATTCCAGGTTAACACAGGGAGAAAATATAACAGAAAGGGTTAGAAAAAGTAGGAGCAATCAGGTCCCCATCGGTACTCAGGCCTGAAAGATAATTCCCCAGCATCACAAAGTTCAACCCCACTGCCTGCCCAGGCCACCAGGAAATGATGTATCTTTAAATGGAGAAAAATTCGGAGGTATTCAGGATTAAATACAGCATTTTTCTGCATTTGCCAAACAGTTCATCCAACGCCAGACGAAACACCAAGAAAGACAGGAACACAAAGATGGGTTTTTAGTAGAAAAGGATGAGCATACAGCAGTGGTAGGGTTAGACTGAGCCTAGTTAGGCTAAGGCAATGACTTCTGTACAAGGATTTAGGATCCTGAGTCAGTTCTGAACTTGGGATTTGGGTAAATGTGGTGATTTGGGAACATCTCCTGCACTGTCATTGTCCAGATGAGGTCTAACACTCTTTGCTCATGGCCTGTCCATCTCAAGCAGTGGAGATGCAGCCTGCAGCACTCCTAGACTTAAGCAAGGTAGAGAAAGGTTGACCACAAACATGAATGAAAACCATTCATCATCTCAACACCAGTGCAGCAAAGCAGGCTGCTTTTACTGATAGATCTCAGGATTGATCTTTCTGCCCCAGTTTATTTGCATACATCAAAGAAGGAGGAGTAGGTCCCTTCATGCTGGTAATACTGGGAGCAGAAAGAGCCAGGCTTACATTAAGGTGTCTATGAGCAGATTTTGTCTCTACATCTTAAATTATTTCTAGTTTTCAAGAGAACCTGCTGCCGTCTCCCATACTTACTGCGTTATGGTAGGATGGTTAACTTAGATATTTGCTTCAATATGAAATAAGGTATAAAACAAGATTTTGTTTATACTAGACTCTTTTTGTGGCAGTAGGAGGCCAATATATGAGGAACTATAATGCTAAAGCAAACTGTGTCACCAAGGCACTCAGTGTAATCCCTGGGGGGTTAATATGTGTTGTTATCTGTCCTCTAAGGCTGCAGATCTTCCTTGCAATGAGTAAAAGACAAATATTCCCAGAGAGGGAGAGCCGTGTGGCTTAGCGTGGCTGAACAAACACTTTGCTGAGGGCCAGAAGACGCTAAGGAAAGGGAGACAACTCGGAGAAGATGCTGGGGCAAAAAACCATTCACAAAATTTGGAGAAATCTCATGTAAACATGGATCTTTCCCTCCGGGAATTCTGTGCCAAATTTATTCTTCCTTGCACTACAGTTATTCCTCTCTTAATAAAAATTAATGAATGAAGGTAAGATGATTGCACTGGGACAGATGAAGTCTTTGCAAAATGTGTTTAGTAATGTTAAAATCACTGTCCAGCTATTGCAGGGATGGATGTCCTGGACACAGAGCATCTCTGCTCCCACTCTTACCCCGTGGAAGTGGTGTCTATGTCATGGTAGCTTAGAAAGGGCCCCTTTGCTACAGCTGTCTTAGTTTTTGGGAGCCTTTTTGACAGTTTCCAAACCATAACTTTCTGTGTTACATTTCCTGCAGGCTGTTCCTGGCCGCTCCTAGCCCGGTTGTGTTGAACTTGAGCAGACTGGTGCTGTTTCAGAAGAGTTTGAGACAACAAACAGCAGCATTCGCTAAACCCATGGCTGCCAGATTCTACGTGGAAGAGTCATAAAATGCAAAGTACATAACTCAGCTCCACATCGCATGGTCTGGCTGCTTGCCCTTTTGCCTCTGAATTGCTTTTTGAATCCCTGCCCTGCCCAATACAAGTGAAATTATTCTAATTATACAGTTTGAAAGAGTCCCTGGTGACGTGCTGGATACTGATCATTTCCTAGTTCAGTGCAAAACAATTTCGCATATAATAGAGATTACACAAGGGGTCATGAGCTCATAGAAACTCTGAAGCTGTCTTGCAAGCTTTGTATTCTCTCCGAGTCTAGGTCACTTTTTGGGTATGGATTAAAGAAAGATGATGAACCTTCTGTTATTTTTAAAGTAAGCTTCTAGATGTTTTATTCTTCTGAGTCTCAGGCTTGCATCCTCTGAAGGAATAGAAACAGATCTGCTCTTTTCCTTGTTCCATTTTCAGATGCATGATGAATTATCCAGGTTGTGCTTGTCAGCTCTGTTTATTGAGATGGACCAAAACCAAGCCCCAGAACCCAAACAACACGCTCACCAAAGGAAGTTCAACGTTGGATCCAGACTTTTTACCTGTTTTCCCTTTTGCATGACTCAAACCCAAATTTTCAGGACATTTTCCCCAGGATTTGATCTATTTCTAATAACTAAGGAGAGCACCTGCAGAGCAGTCATGGTCTCTAGCTCAGGAGATAAAATACAGATATAAAGATCTGGCCGTTCTTCAAGACGCTTTTTTCCAGAGTAGTGAAACAAATACGGGTTTTATCACCACTGTGGTATAAATTAGGTACATAAACAGGCACAGGAAGATGGATATAGCACCTTCAGTCATCGTTTTCTGTCTCTGCAGGTGACCCATCCCAGTGTTTTACAGCAAAATTGTCCTAATCTGCCTGAGAATGTTGGGTTGGTTTCTTTTTCCTCATTGATTATCTTGTGCTCTGAGATTTGTTGCATCCCTCAAGACGTGCTTATAAATGCCATCTGGGATAATCGAGGTCATAGCATCAGACAGCCAATTATACAAAATGACCGCTGTTACTTATAAATGATCTCTCATAGGAAAAAATGGGGACAAAACATGCTCTTTGCAAAGCTTGTGTCAACTGTTTTTCCAGGGCTGTTCATTATTTGTTGTCTCGAATGTTGAGCTTTCATCAAAATCTCAAAAAGGGAAAATTGTCAGCAAGGTCTCCTGGCAGCGTCGGTCTTCCCGTCACACACAATTCCCCAGAGTGGCTTTCCAACCTGGGGTCTTGGGCTGAAAAACCGAGCTTACGGGATCTGACTTAACACTGGCCATCAGTGGCATCAAAAATATGAGGTGAGAAAAAGCGTTATTCAATAGAAGGAAAGGTCTCCCTCTCTCCCCTTTCCCTCTTCCAAGCTTGATGCATTTCCAAGAGCCAAAAACAAAAGCTCTGCCGTTGTAATGACCTCACCTGCAAAACACTACGAGAGCCATGCCAGCACTGATTTTTCATGCACATGTAACATCCAGTTAGCCAGCACTGGTCTTCATTTTATTGGTTTTTTTTTTTCCCAGTAGTTTAATTGGCAGAAAAAATAATCATGCACCATGATGGTAGTGAGGAAACGAGAAAAAATTGCCTCTGGTGCCAGCAGCAGTGACCTTGGTTAGCTGATAAACCAACCTAAATTTTAGCAGAAGACTACACCTGGACACAAATGCAGTGCTTGTGTCTTTAATAATCTTGTTCTAGCTTCTTCATTCCCTTCTGTTTGTTGACTGTTTTGTTCTTTGAGTGGGTTTTTTTAAACCAACATAGCAATGGAGCTAGAAGGAGAAATACAGAAACCAAGCCCAGGGTTACTCTTTACAATCTATAGGATACACTGGCTGTTATATATTGATCAGAACTTTGGAAAGACAGAAGTCAGGTTTAAAGTTATCCTTTTGGATATTCTGGAGAAGAATTAAAAGAAAAAATAGCTTTGCTAGCTAAATGGGTAATCACAGTTCAAATCATCCCCAAGCCCTTGCATCCGTTGCGCTCCAGCTTACAACTGCTAGCAAAGTTGAACAGGGGACTGAGACATTTTTTTTTCTAATTTAAACTTGGGCTGGATGTTTTGGTGAACTTGTCTCTTTTATAATAAATATTTTCCCCCTAAAAATGATGGAGTTGTCTGTTTCATTTCAAGCTGTTTCTTCGCCCCGGGATTCAGAAAGAGCGATGCTTTTTTAATGTGGAAATTTCTTGCACGGGTCCTTTTGTCCGTTGAGCCAAAGACCATTTTATGTTTCTTAAAGATTTATTTATTGATACTTTTTTGGCCCACCTGATTAGTTACACAACTACATATCACAGACGGGATGTAACCACCCGTTTAAAAACCTTTTGAAAAGTGACTCGAAGCAGCCAAGGAAGCTTTATCAGTATCTCGCTGATTTATGGGGCACACGCAAGGATTTACTACAGCATTTGCTTTATGCGTGAAGAGGTTTTTTTTTTCCTTCGACTTTTTGGTCTCTTCTGAAAAGCTGACACATGTAACCACTATTGTTTTCCATTCTAATCTTTTCGAATTTGCAGGGTTTAAATCATCTTTAGTAAATAAAAACCTTCGGTCAAAACACGAGAAGGAAACTTCTGTTTCTTGCCAACTACTCCTGGCCATATGGCACGTTAAAGATTGGGGGTTTTGTTCTGTTCTCTGCTTCTGTTTGTTTTGTAAATAAGAAACTACTCGGATGAGAGAAAAAGTATATGCATACCTTGCCAATTTTGGATCCTTTATTACTTATAGACCAAAATGATTTGAAGTTTCTGACAAACCCCATTAATTTTTCGTTCTTGTTACGTGCTCAGGTTCCAATTCTTAGCTCAGGCTGGAGGTGCTGAAGTGACAGAAGTCGCTGCTGTGACTCTCATGAGATTTCCAGTAGAATTTTGGCAGCCTGGAAGGCTCAGCTCTGGATATTTTGGAAAGGTATCTAAACTAACCTTTTCATACTGGTGTCAGTCACAGATTAGCTATAAAGCTTTATTATTTAATAAGGCACTGCCCAAAGCTTAAATCTGCAGATATTTTGTGGTGTAACATTTCTTTGTTATTGCTGGGCTGTTGCAGAGATGTCAAACGAGGAGATGCTCCTTTGCCTGTTAAAATTTACATTTCAACTGCGTTTATTATTATAAGTCCTCTTATTTTCACAAAGTGAGAGCAGCGGGGTCGGTCCTTATTTAAAGATGGGAAATGGAAGCTCACAAGTGTAAATGGTTTGTCAAAACCAATGACATAACCAAAATGAAAACACAGAGCTCTTGACATCTCCTCGAGTGCCAAAACCACCAGAGCATCATCCTCTTCTCTTTGCAAGGAAAAAGCTGCTTGTCTGCGTCTCCTGAGGCAGATTTTCAACAGCAGGGACTATTGGGATTTTAAAAAATACGCACTTGCGGGGAATTTGGTACCCAGGCATGAAGCAGCCACACGCTTTTCTAAACACATCCTTCTGCATCTCAAAATCCTGACGTTTCTCCTGGGCATATAGCATTCCCTAGTCCACATGGTGAAGGTTTTAGAGCCCTCTCCGAGATTCAATTCTCATTTTCACCCTGTTGCTAAAATGTTTTTGATGCCAGGTGTGGATACAGCCTCTTCCAAGCTCTTCAAATGCAGTTTCAGCCTTTTTTTCCAGTTGATAAATGCACCGCTGATGTCTCCCATCCCCTCCGTTTCCAAAGACATAAACAAGGTACAGACCATCTTGGGGCTCAATCGCAACCAGAGGAGCAGAAGTCCTGAAATCCAACACGTTATCTCATATTCAATGCACTCCTATATGATTAATACGCTTTCTCCTTAATTGAAGTGTGACACGCAAAGCAAAAAATGTTAATTGAATTTTATAGCTCGTGAAAGTTGCCAGGTTCTTGGGAGATAATTTTGCTGAGGGGATAACTTATCTTTTCAAGCCTGTATTTCTTTTTGGGTTTGGAAGCACTGAAGGAGCATTAGCTTGGAGAGACAACACATTTATTTATTGGCTTTGGTTTCTTGCAGCTAATGGCTATTTTATTCTTCAGAAAACATGCCTAGCTTGTCTCTTTAATCTGGGTTTGAAATGAGGTCTGACTCCTGAGCTGTTTCGGTTGAACATCCCATCACCTGCCAGATTTCTCTTCTGAAATACAGCTTTCATGTTTCCTGGTAACTTGGACTGGATCTAATATTGCAGTAATCCCTTTGGGAAAGGGATTACTAAACTTGTGCTTTGCTCTACATGACCAATTAGGACAGGGAAGGAGCTGATTAGAGCGGTGGTGATGGTAGTGACTCTTATAAACCATCGTGCATTGATTTTGGTTGCTTAGAAGGGGTTTTTTTTTTAATACACTGAGTATTGATCATCATACACAAATGAAGACATCTGTAAGCTAATTGCTTCTTCTGCAAGCCCTTGCAATAGATTTAAAATTTAATAGCACTGCACCGGTGATGCTGAGTAAACACATTATGCAGAGACAGAAATTCTGCTCCAGACATACGTGCACTCTCCAGCAACATTAAAGACATTTCTTTGGCAAAACCTGTGCCGACGATGCCTGGAAGGTCGCATCTCATAGATCTCTGCTTAATGTTGTCTCTGTCACCAGCCTGAACCTCAGCTGTCAGAAAAAGCTTTATAATTATCAAAAAAAAAAGGGAATTCAATGCTTTGAAGGCTGGCAAACCTATCTATTCCCTCCGTGCCACTGGGGTGGGTAGTAAATCTGAATTATCTATATGTGTATGTATGTCATCTGTAGCAGTAATTGCTCACAGCCTCTTGAGAAGTAGCACTTCTTGATTCTGAGTAGATCGATGGGTCCACCACCAAGGAGAAACATCCCAAATATGATCTTCATAATAAAATTCATCTCTTATCATCTCGTGAATACCTGTTTCCATGTGCAGGAAAAGACAGAAGGACAAGGAAAAGACAGAAGGCCAAGGAAAACCCACAAACTGGCAAGTTTATTGGAAGATCTATCAGCATTTTTACTAATGGATCTGCCTGATTTTCCTATTAGTGGAGTTGCTAGACTTGGAACCACCCAAGGTCTGTTTTGCTGCTTCTTAGGCTTTTAGCTTTAATGTTCATCAGAGACACGACTCAAGGTCAGTTTAATTAAATAAAGCCAGTAGTCAATTTGGAACAGATTTTCTAATGCAAAATATGGGAAGAAGAAAAAGAGAAAATGAAAAAGATAAATAAAAGGATAACAGCATATTTCCAGCTGTTCTGTGAGGTTTCTCCAGTCTCTCCACACTCCACCACACTCTCGTGGAGGTAAATCCTGGACCATTTTATATCATTTATATCATGCACAAACCAACACCTGAAATCACCTTTGTCAGCTCGATGGAAATGAAGTGTTCATCACAAGTCCTAGCACCACCAAAGAAAGAGCATTGAGGACCCATGATATCTCTGATACAGAAACAAACACTTCATGTTTGCCTTCATAAGCTTCCTTTGTGATGAAGCAACCGGCTGGCAGACAACTGCATAGCAAAGCATAGCAAAGTACAGTCTTGGTGTTAAACTCCATTATCCTCGGCCCCATTACAAAGAAATACAGCTCCTTATAATCCCTGTTACACTCCTCCATAATTGTGAACAATCTGCTGTAGTCTCTAGAGAGAAACCCTTGAACCGTGGACTGCTCCTAACTAGTATTATAAAAGCGTTGCATTAAAGCCCACATATGTTCCCTGTATTTTATGCAGAAATCACACTAATAAGCTTAAACAACAAATCCACTCATTTTCAACACAGAACATCTATTTATCCTTTTTTTTTTTTGCTGCACATTTGTTAATGCTACAAATTGTTTCTTCCACAGGAGAAATAGGAACAAGAACACGTGTGGTCAGAGTGGAGAATTGCTAATTCTGATTGGCAATGGGAACCGAGCAGGCAGGAAATAAAACACCTTCTGTAGACGTACGACCTATAGCACAGACCTATATTTTTCCCAAATTGTTAATTAGCAAAACATTGCATATCATTGCATAATAAGATTTGGGAAGAAATCGTGCGATTGGATACAAGTTTCAGAGCGCTAATGCATGGTCCTGTTTATTAATCAATGAATAATGTTGACTATGTGCTTGCTAACCTGCCTCCACTGAACAATTTTCTGGTGTACCGTGCGAGTACAGAATGTACAATACCAATTAGCTGCTTTGCCCAGCTACTTAAAATGGTTGGCACATGCCAGCAAATGTAAATACACAATTAGGGCATATTTAGTCCAAAGGCAAAGAGAGATAAAGTACGACTATTATTAGCCAGAACAAAAATCTTCACGATCTTCATCCATATTGAGGTCTAATTAAGTTTGCAAAGTGTGCAAATCAGCTCAGTTGATTATTTAAGGTTTGGAAAACAATCTTAGGTTGGAAAGGACGAGACTTGGGTATTTTGAAGGAGTGGGTGGCTGTGGTTTCATGGCTATTGTTGCTATTTGCTGCCTGTCATCCACACATATACTATAAAAAGCTCCCAAGTCAAGTGTGAGAGCAATTAGCAATTAGGAAGTTCTGTTAACAGGAATTAGGAAAGTAGACACAGGAGATCTTCATTACAGATGAACAGTATTAAATGTCAATTGTATCAGATGTTTTGTGGTGTTGTGTGTCTCTCTGCTCAGACGTAAAATTCAGCTCGTTGTCAGCTCAGTTTAATGACAAAAGCAAGTTTGGGGAGGAGGGGGGAGAAAAAAGCATTTTTTCCTCTTTCTCTCTCTATTTGCCAATTCCATATCTAGAAATACTGCACTTTTCAGTGCTTGAGATTAAGATTATAAAATGTTTAAAGAGTTTGTGCCAAAGAAGATAAAAAAGAAACTTTCTTCCAGGGAGTTTGAAGCATTCTTTGCTGTGATAAATGTTTTATTTTCAGGTTAGAGGTAACTCCCCACAATCTGAAACACAAGGGGCAGCTTCGTGTAGCTCGATGCCCATTTGGGATCTGCTGTCCTTGTGGGTGGCATCAGCAGCTGGGCTTCCTCGAGGAAGAGACAGGTATGTTGATAATGTAAATTATTATGTAAATCATTATGTAAATTAAATATGGAAATAGATATGGAAATAAGTTGGACGCGTGGAGGTAAAACAGAGACTCGTCCTCCCAGTAAAAGTATTGCTGGTTACCTTTAAAGCAAATACTAATATCCCATACCATA
>NW_010183011.1:0-14567 GCF_000695765.1 Mesitornis unicolor
ATGTATAATACTGTAATAATAATATTTAATATAGAATATATAATGAATATATTGCTCCTATATTTTTGATCAGGTAGGAACCCTTTTCTTGAGCCTGTCCCCCCAGCAGCCAGGCTGGGCCAGACCCTGTTCCCTCTCCCTCTCCATCTCCCGGAGGCCATTGGCATTTTGGAGGACGGGGAGCTGCAGCTGGTTCCCCGGCTGTTGGGCAGCAGCCGAGCGTGGCTAAAAGAGGTCAGCTGGCTTTTAACCACCTCTTCGAGTATCTTGGGGTTTGGTTTTGGGAGGTTTTATAGCCCCTTGCACTCCCTTGGGCTCATTTTGCTGTGGTCAGAAATGTGTTTGGCTTCTGTTTTCATGGGTTTGATCTTGAGTCTTTAGGGTGATCTTGGGTCATGTTTCGGGGCTTTTTGTGGCAAACCAAAGCCTGGGTCTTGGGATGCATGGAATAGGGTGAGATTGTGAATGCGTTCATGAGATACAAGGTGAGATGAAGCTTTTATATTAAACTTCAACTTATTTTTCCCTTAAAACCCTTCAGAGGTATTGCATGCAGAAGGGTGGAGAGGTGTGGGGAAGGGGAGCCCTGGACTGAGCCCTGCATTTTTCCCACCTCAGTCTGCATCCATCCTTCCCACCCTGACCTGCATCTATCCTTCCCCCACTAACCTCTGTCTATCCATCTCTGCCACCCCAGCATGCTTCCATCCCTCGCCAACCTCCATCCATCCTTCCCACCCCAACCTGCTGCCCAGGAGCCCTGAGCCAGGTTCACTGAGGTCCAGCTGCCTCGAGGTGTGATTTTGGGGTCCCCCCAGCCCTTCTGTATGTGACGTCTACCAGCAAAGCACCTTGCAGTGGAGCTGGTCCCCTCTTTGTACAGCATCCCATGCGAAGTGCCTGTGTCAAAATCTAGCAGAGAGCTGAGCCTGAGAAACAAGGCAGGGTGAATTTTGGGGGAGATGCTGCTGGCTGTGACCTATGTTTGCAGACCTCGAGTGGAGAGAGCAGGGGTGGAAAGGGGTGGCCGTGGGTTTTGTGGGGAGATTGGCAGCTCCCCAGCCCTTCCGTAGTGCATTGAAATTCAAATTGCACCTCTCCAGCGCAGGCTCTCTTTGTTGCTTCTTCAAATGACTAATTGTCACTTTTTCTTTAATAAGGCAGCATCATGGGGAGGTGCAGGAGATTTCCTCCTCCTTCCACCCCTTTTACGATTATTATTACAGAAAGGAGGGGGTGGGGAAAGAGAAACAGAAGTACCAGGGATAGTAAATCTCTTCCTTCTTTTCACACACCAGCTGCCGTGATGCTCTACCGCAGCAGCCGAGACACTTCATCCTCCTCTGGGAGTTTACTTGGAGTTGTGCAATTGCTTGGATAAACAGGGCAATTCCTGCTACATTTGCTTTTTCTTTTTTTTTTTTTTTTTTCCTTTTTTTATTTCTTCCCTTGAACTGGCTTTAAATAGCTGGGGAGGCAGGAGTGATGGAGCTGCCTTCACTGTTTGCTCTTAAAACTCCGCTGTTCCTATCCCTGGTGATTCTCCTCTAGGAGAAGGTGTCCTTGAGGCTGGTGGGGCAAGTGGGTTTGTAGGATCTCTTCTTGGCTGGTCTCCATTCATCTCTGGGATGTGTTGGGGGGAATGAGAATTAATTGGGTTTATTTGAAAGGCTCGGTAGTGACCTGGGGATGGGGGAGCCTTGGCTTGGGTACCAACCCTTGACTCTGTCCTGGGCGATGGGCAATGAGAGGAGTCAGAACTCTGGATTTGAGCCACACGGGTCGTGGATCAGGTGATGGGGAGTGGGAGATGCTCAAATAGCATTAACCTCAGGCAGAATTCATCCTTTTAGCTCTATGGTGAAGTATTTACCTGAAAGATTGCATTTGAGGATGCTCATTCCTGTGCATTATACCTGGCTGGGTGGCACAAACCATCTCCTGGTGACCAGATCTGGGCCACTTTCCACCCTACACTCTTCGGTTTGGTGGGTAACCTGCAAAGCCCGTCAGCCGCAGCCCCTCGTTAGGTAAATTAGCTCATCCCTTCTTTCCTGGCCTTGACCAGGGACAGTCTGAGCTGTGTTGGGATGGATTTCAGGCACAGCACGAAAGGAAAAAACCCGTCTCCCCCTTTAATTTATCTCAGCATTTCTCCTGCTATGAGCTACCGCCAGTCTGCTGCCAGCTGGGCCATTTACGATGGCGATAAAAGCCAAACGGCGATATAAAACTGCACCTGTCATAATTGGCCTTGATTTAACCACCGATGGAGGCAGCTGGTAAGTGAAGCTTGGTCAAGATGTGGGGTGAGGGTGCCTTGGCCAAAGGGTGACACTGCAGCCGCATCCCCCTCTGTGTGCTGGACCCTTGAGCATCTGCTTTGCAGGTGAATTAAATCTCTTTGATTCTCCCCGAAAGCAGGATGCTGCGTGAGCTCGTGTTTTAAAGTCATGGGAGAAAAGGACGGCTGCTGATTTAATTTGATGTTGTCAGGGTTTTTCATTCCCCCCTCCCCCTTTTCTTTTCCTTCCTGAACTTCATAGGAGACTGGATGGTGCTGCCAGAGAAGAACTTTTTAACTCCTGCTGCTCCAGAAACTCCACGCTGTGTTTTTAACTTTCCTAGAAAGGCAGTCATGCAAACAACCAAAAAATCCTTTGCTCCCTCGTTTTTACCAATTTTGGCTCATCCTGCTGGTGACAGGACAGCAGCAAATGCCTGTTGTACAGAAACAGGGGTATTTACACCCAAAAAGCAGCTGGCTTGTGCATGGCCCCTGTAGCATATTGGACCACGAGTTGATGTATTTACCCTTTTTTCCCCTTTCCCCTCTTCACAAGAAGCACAGGGATCTCTCAGTGCAGATCTTGGGGTGGTTTGGTTTTGCTTTTCTCCCCGCTAATTCTTCCATTATCCTTTCTTAATGAACAAATAATGCTTGTAGTGTGTACAAAGGATGCTCTGGCAGGTCATGAGCTTTCGGGTTCTTCAGAATTGTGAAGTTTCCTTGCTGCTGGGGTTTGAGAGCATCATGAGCCATGCTCTGTACAGCCTTTCCACCTGCCTTCAGAGATGATTATTGCAGCGATGCATTTAATCACAAGTAATGAAAGCAAACGGTGTAATGTCAGTGGTATCTCTCCAGCAATTTCATATCCTGTTGTAATAATGTAAAGGATTAAAGGTGAGATGGGAAGCGGTGACATGAGGACATGGCGCCTGCCTTTCCATCTCCTCCTGACATTGGGAAATCTCATTTTGCAGACTGGCCTTGCTTGCTACACCCAGTTTGAATGAAATTGTTCCTTCTGTGAGCTGCACAGCTGAAATCAAAAGAGTTTTTGACTGCTTTGCCCCTACATGGTGGTCTGTCCAGGTGAGGTTGTTAATCCACACCTAAATTTGGGTTTTTAAGGCCAGGTTGAGCCTGTGGAGATGAGTTCATGCATCATTGATAGCAAGGTAATGAGAGAACAGCTGTAAGCAGCTGGTTATCTCTGTAACTCATTAATATGTGTCCTAAGGCAAAATAGCTCCAGGGCTTCGTGAGAAGTGCCTTCTGTCTCCATTCTGACCCGGAAAAAAAGGCACGTGGGGGGGAAATCCTCAGGTCCTAATGCTTCCTGCCTATGGATGCATTGGGGACTGTATTTAAGACCTGATGTGCAACATTAATGATACAGGGAAGAGGATGCTGCAAAAAAAACACCGTAACAGCTCAAAACCAGGCTAATGGGGTGCAGGATGAAGCTGGTTGGGGGGGTGGGGAAGAAAAGGGCAGTCATCAGAATCAATCAGAGTCAGTATCTTCTGGAAGGGAGAAGGAAAGGGGAGGTTTAGTTGGAGGCAAAGGACCTTTGTCTCTAATTACAGGAAAGCAGAGGGAAGATGAAAGTCCCATGTACAGTACCTGATGTTTTGATCTGCAACCAAGTTACCTTTGAGATGGTCTAGGAGGATCCCCCAAGTCAAATAATTTTCTGAAGGTTTGTTTTAAAATAACAACCATGAAAAAAAATCCCTTTTAAAATTTATTTTGCATCTTTGAGACTAAAAGCTTTAAACACAAGGGCCTGAGCCATCTCCCCAGCCCTTCCTGGTATAGAAGTATCCCTTTCTCTCCTGCAAGGCTTGGAGCTTTGCTGGATAACTTTCCACTCACGAGCTCAACCTGACAGGTACATGGGTTATCCCCTCTGCTGTGACTATTTATTTTGGATTTATGGGCTGTCTCTTTATGTGGAGAGCCCCACAGGTATTGAGGGCAGTGTATGGACTGGGAGGATAGGAAAGGGTGACCTCATAGGAGATGTCATAGTGAGGAATAAACCTGTGACCTCTTGCTGTCTCTTCTTGTACGAGTCTAACTTTGAAAAGCCTTGCTTCTCCCAGAAGCTAAGGGAAAATAAATACTGGAATGATCTTTGGAGAAGAAATGAAGTCTTTAGGAACCTAGTGTGCAAGCACCCAGGACCCATCCCTACCTCTACTTTGGGTGCAGACTCTCCCATCACCCATCACCCCAGGACCTGACCTAACTCAACACATGCTTAATAATTAATGAGCATCTGAAGCTGGAGATGCTTCTCTAGGATGCTGCTGGCATTGGCAACTCTTAATTTACTGCCAGGACGGTTCCCTGTGGTCTGGCTTTGGCTGGGAGAAATATCAAGCTGACAGGCAGTGAAAGCACCGTTTCATACAGCAATGGGGTGAATCCAGCAAATAATTGTCCAAAGATTATCACAGCGTAATGGTGCAACAACAGCAGCAGCCGCACATCATTAAAGTTTACTGGGGAGCACGGGAAGAGGTTCAACAGAACGAAAGCAAACAAATGCTGAGCAAAATACACAGCAGATGTAGCGTATTAGTTGTGCACGGATTGACTTCAGAGCTGTGTGTCAACAGCATAGAAGCGAGGCAGGGGTTGGCAAAGCCCGAGGCTGGTTGCATCTCTCAAGCACAGCTCCGTCCTCTGTATTTTCACAGAATCATACAATCATTAAGATTAGAAAAGGCCTTTAGGATCATCAAGTCCAACCGTCAACCCAACACCACCGTGCCCACTAAACCATGTCTCAAATATTATTCCATGGGTGTGTGATGTGGGGTCAGCATCTTCGCCATTTGCTCTGTGCCTTTATGTGGCCATCTGGGCTCAGAGTTCTGCAAATATTTGGGCTACTCCATCAGTGGGAATACTTCATCTATTGCAATTTCCAATACAAACATCCAATTTTCTTTAGATGATCAGAGCCTGCGGCAGCATCTTGTTACTTCTTGCTCCACATGATAGGGACTGACCAGTCCAAGTAGCTACCCAGACATGAGAACTCATCTCAGTTTCTCACTGGAAATGCTTTGATCCACCCAAACTAATAGAATTTTGTTCCTTTTTTTCTTTGTCAAAAAGAAGTGTTGAGACATCAGGGGAGGGTGGTCAGGGGAAAAGCAGATACCTCCAGGTTCGGTTGCCCCAGTTAAGAGCTGCAAGTGGCCTGGATGAAGGTTGTCTGGACAGCTAAATCTTCTCTAACCATTAGGAACTGATTTGGGCAGGTTTTCTTGGGTGGTTTCTAAGAGAAATGGAAATCCCTGAAGTTTATGGCTTTTTTTTGAAAGTGGCAGTAACTTTCTGTACTAAAGCCCCATCTTTGAGGTGAAAGATCCAGGGAAAAGCAAAGGAACAGGGGACATAATTTTTCAGTAAAAATGGCTTTGTACATTTGTACACAAAACACCTGTGATGGAGTTTTCTGTGTCTGAGACATGCCTAAATATCACTTACTGTTAGGAAGACCATAAATACTCCCTGGGAGCCCTACTCCAGAGCCAGGGGTACATTTGCTGGCTGCGCTCGCGTGTGCCAGAGAAACATATATAGGACATCATCAACTTCCAGCAATTTATTCCACCTGTGCCTTTTTTTATTTGTCACTATGGTAACTACAAAGTAAAGATCAAAGCAGTGTGCCAACAGCAGGAAAAGGTATTATATTTTTTTTCCTCCCTTCACAGAAATAACTTAAGCTTGTTTTTATTTCCTTCCCATTCAGAAAAATCCCTTGCTGCTGGCCAGCACCACTACAAGGGGTTGTGCCTTTGCACCTCAAGAGTTTGAGGAGCAAGTAAACCAAATTTCAGTCGGTTTTGAGGCAAACACGAAGTACAGCTTGATGGATGGGTGTTGGGGTAATGTGGCAGTGAAGGTCCTGTGTTATAATAGTGGGGATAGTTTGGAGAGCTGGAGCGGGTTCTGGGTCTGGAGGAGAGAAACTGGGGCTACCAGAGGCTTGTGAGGTGGGGAAAGCTACCAGGGCTTGGGGAAAGCATGCTTTTCGGAAGTGGCTGCTCAGATTAGGATTTGATTGTCACTTAAAGTGGAAATCATCAGGCAGACGAAAGAGTGAAGAGAGGAGGAGGAGGGAGAGTGTGTATCGCATTGGTTGTGCTGGCTGGTGTGGAGAAAAGGAGGTTCAGATTCAAAACAGCTGATATCACTCCTGGCCATGCACCACGGCTCTGGAGCTTGGAATGGACTTGGTTCCCACCTACATCCTGTGGCACTGGCACTAGGATGGGTTTAGAGTCCCCTCATTCGTGTCTCATGGGTCTGGGGTTGGAATGGCTTTAAGGTCCCCATCCATGTCCTGTGGCTCTGTGCTTGGGAGGGATTTGGGGTCCCCTTCCATGCCCTGGGTCTTGGGATAGGCTTGGGGTCCCTATCCATGACTCTGTGCTTAGGGTGTGTTTGGGATCCCTTTCCATGCCCTGTGGCTCTGTGTGTTTTAATGTAGGTTAAAAAAGCCAAAAACCACACAAATCTTGAACTCTGCTTGGTTTTTGCTAGCTTCTCCTTACTGATGATGGAAACAGGGTGCAAACGCCAAACATTTAGGGAAGAGCTCCGCTTTATGCACATAGCAGCAGCTCCAGGGTCTTCAATGAAGCTGCTCAGGATCGAGCAGTTGCCCTGCTCTGATTACCTTCTTATTAATTATAATAATTATTAATAATTGCGCTCTTCCTGATAGGTGCAGAAATAGAAAGGCAGGTGCTAAAAGGAAGAGGATGCTCATCAACTGGCCATCCTTCCAGCCACTGGTCCCCTGTCACCTGAATTTCTTGCCAGGCACGTGGCATTTCCAGCTCTACTTTACTGACTCGAGCGAAGCTATGATGGAAGTAAGTACAATCCCAAAATCTGTATTTTTAATTATACCAAAGCGTAGCCAACATGCCCAGGCAAACTTTAACTCTGACTTGAAACAGCTGAAAAAAGGGGAGCTTTTAAAATACACGAGCACATTCAAAAGTACAAAATTTGAAGCTTCTGCGGTAATCTTTTCCTCTGTGGGCTATAAAGCAGCTTTTAAGTTGGAGAGAAACAAATACCGTGTGCATTTGTTGTTCCTGAAGATGAAACGAACTGCAGAGTTGCAGCAATGAGTCGTCCAACCAATTAGGGTGTAAAAAAATTAGTGCAATGTTTTCAGCTGTCAGGAGAGATTCTGGAGGGATTTTGAGGACAAGGCCAGAGGCCATCAGGTTTTAAGAAGGAATTTAATCCACTTCGGAGTGCGATTATGGGATATGTTTTCTTGCAGCTGCTGAAGCATGGTGGCTTCAGACTTGCTTGGACTTTCCCCTTGCTCCCACAAGCTTTGCATTGCACTGAAGATGGTTATTGCTTTATTTCTTTTTTTAAGCAAAAGTATTTAAAGGGCAAGAGGTAAAATATATATGGGTCCCACCTATACAAGCCTTCGTTTCCTCTGTTTAGTGCATTATTTTGTCAAGGGAGACTTGGTGGTGGGACTACACATGGGCAACCAAAAGCCGAATTCCCACTTGGTCCAGTGTGTTTGGGTTTGTTTCAGGTTTTTTCCCCATCCTTCCTTAACTGGAGACACATTTATTGCTCTTAGCCAATGTTTTCCAGAAGGAAAGAGTTGGGAAGGGGATCTTGGACGTGCCCTGGTGTTGTTTCTGGTTGTACTGGCACCCACCTTCAGCTCTGCTCTTTGGTGGCCTAGCCCAGAAAAATGTAGAGGAGCTTCATAAAGCCAACAGCTCAGCAGGAGAAGATTGAATTTAATTAGGCTGAGGATAATGAAAGAGGTGGTGGTGGGGCAGGATCTGGCCCTTGTTTGCTGGCTGTTGGAGCATGGACCTGTCTGGACGCACCCCTGGACATCTGCAGCCCAGGAACTCCTCTTTTTAATCTGCAAGGATAAAATGCAGCTAGAACTGCATCACCACAGGTAATTCCCTCAGGCAAGCAGGGTGGCAGAACCACAGGGAATATGGGACCAGGGAGCATTCATTCAGCATCGTTGCAAGCTCAGTGACATCAAACCAACGTTTGCAAATTGCTGACAAATGTGGGTCTGTCTGTGGCGGATTGGTGTTGCTCACAGCCCTTGATCTCTAGCGCTGTCAACAGAAGCTCTTCCAAAATTTATGAGGTGCCCTCCAAAGGCTGCAGAACACATCGTCACCCTGCCCGATGCTCAAAGCCACTGGCGTTAGATGAAGAAATGCTATCTCCACCCTGGAGCTACCTCCACCAGTTTTAGGGAGTGAAAAGCCCTTCCTAGCTGATACTTCTTATGGGTTCCCCCATGGGAATGGTGCTGGATCAATCTGGCAGGAGCTTGGTTGCGTGTCCATCACAATCAGAGGTAGCGATGGAGGACTCCAGTGTCAAGTCTTGCAACGAAGCTAGAGCATCCTTCTGAAAACATGTTTCAGACACAAATTCGATGCTGTGCTGGAGGAGCTGTGTGCTTGGTGGAGGTGGATTCAGAGTGGAGATCCTCCCTGTGGGGTCTGGCTTGGTGGGTCTCTCAATGGCGCTCTATCAACATGATACAAATGCAGGTACCCTGAAATCCCACTCTAGGTGATTTTTGACTCCAACAAAGTTGGACAAAGAAATAGTTGTTTCCTGGCATCCTTTGGAAGTAAAGAAAACACAGACCCTTTGTTTCTTTGAAGCTGTGTCAGAAACACGATACACAGAGGCAGGGGGTGGGTTGGTCCCGCCCAGCCGCAAGCATCCCAGAGTAGCCGTCAAGATTCATCATATAAAAGCTGAGGATTTCCATAAAACTCATTTATTCATGGACATTCCCTTGGCTGCCTTCTGTCTTTTTCCAGTCTGGGCTTTGGCAAGCTTTTTGGCCAGATTTTGTGTTCATTAGGAGGAAGGCTCGGCTGGCGCTTGCCCACGTGCAAATCTCGGGGGATGCCCAGTCTCTGGGGCTGCTCTGGGAAATATTTCACGCAAAACAGAAAAAAATCTGCTGGAAAAAATGCTTGAGTCGCTTTTCTCTCCTGGATGGCTGGGCAGTGCATTGTTGCCTTTCTTGGCCAGACCCTGGGGACCATTATGGGCCATGACTCATGCACACAGCCGCCTTCTCATCCATCCCACCCCTGAGCACCTAAAATACCTCTCACACCTCCTCCTGTGCTTCAGAAACTCCATGCCTGCTCTCTCTCATGCCTCCCCCACCTCACACCTGATGCCCCTATAAAGATGGGTCCCACGAAAATGCTGGGGACAGCCTGCACCTGGCCACGATGCTCCAACCGCTTTCTCCCCCGCCGCTCGCCTCCACCAGCGTCCCGCCGCTCCTATTAATGCAGTGCTCAAAATACAAGCAGTGATGGAGAAGATATATTTAGAATAAATCTCTTGCAGGTGATTTTATGGGGGGAGGGAAGGTTTATTTTTTCACATTTTTTGTCACAGGATATTTCTCCATAACTCTTTCTTTACAGACCCCTTGATCTCAGTGATGTCCCACGACAGTGAGATCCCTGGACTGGTTGCACCCCACATGAAGAAGCTTGTGCTCATTTTCTTTCCCTCAAGTCTTGTTTTAGGTTAAAAAAAGGGATTTTTTTTTCCCCTTCAAGATACATGTGTGCACTCCAACCCTCTAGCAAATGCAACATGGCTCGAGGTGGTTTTTGAGCCGATCCCAAAAGACACATGCTTCTGTGCTGCAAACCCAGCTCAGTTCTGTTTGTTCTTTTTTCCATTAGGGTTCTTCAGCATCGATGATGTTGGATAACCATAAAATCTCTACTTTTCTCTCCATGTTCTTTGAATAAATGTTGGCTTTGTGACTGCTTCTCTTTCTCAGTCTACCTGTTGGTGTAACCTCAATCACCTCTTGAACAGCACATTTTTAAGATAATTGTATCATTAGTGAGGGATTTTGTACGGTATGCATTTAGGGACAGGATCATGAGCTGGGGGACATCCCTATGATGGGAGAACATTGGTGACAAGGAGGTGAGCAAAACACAGGGTGATGTCACCAGGGTCTTCAAGGTTCTGGGGAAGGAATAAGCCCTCATTGGGTTTGCAAACATCACATTGGGTTGCTTTCAAGCTGTGTCCCTTCTCTACCTCTCACTCCTGCCGGCATGACGGAGAGCCATCTCAGCATTCCTGGCAGGTACCACTTCCCACCAGCTCTCAGCAGCATTGACCGGGTCAAACTCTCATTTATAAACAAGCAGCTCAGTGCTGTTTGTGCATCGCCAGGCTGCCGCGATTGGCAGGCAGGCAGTTAAATAATTTTTTCACACCACATCCCGCTGTGCCCTTGATTAATTTTGTTCTTGGTGTCTCTCGATTTTTGTGCTGAGGTCTTGCCCCCACCATTCTGCTGATGTTTAATCTTCTTGATGGTGTCATGGTCAGCCTGGAGCAGGATGTTGTCCCTTCTGCTAGCCAAGCTCTGCTCCTTCCTCCTAGAGAGGGTGAATCAACCCCTTTCAAGCCCCAGATGCTTCCTTTGCACACAGACGCTCAATGTCCTTCATCTTTGCAGGTGATGCTGCTTAAAATGGGCTCCTCAAGAAACCGGCTTTGGTCTTCATGTTGGGCTTCAGTGACCCCAGCAAAAGACACATCTCCACAAGTCACAGGTATTGTCAAGAGGCACCAATATGTTTGATTTAAATCACTGCTGTCTAGTTATCATCTTTCACTGTTGCATCCTCCATGGTCCTAGGCAACTGTTGCCAAAAACATCCCTTGTGCCTCCATCAATCCTCCCCGTTTCTTTACAGTTGGCTCCTCTCCAGCCAATATCCTTGGACCCTGCTTGCTGGAAGCTCTTCCCAAAAATCACCACTAGCCATGGAAAGCCTGACTTGGCTTCCAGTTTTTCAACACCTGGGTCAAGTCCTTCATCTTCATCCTTCATCACCAAGCAGCTTGAGCCTGTGTATCCCTTTCTTCTTCTCAGCAACAGCTGTATCTTCCTCGTGGCCATTTCTGCCATCACTGAGCTCCTGTGGGACACCTCTCAGGGAAACAAGGTAAACTCGCTTACATTTCCCAAATGTAAGTTATTAGCATGGATTTCTCATCAAGAAACAATAACAAGGGGTTTATCTTCTTTTTTGTGGTTGTTTTGATGGAAGTTGGGATGCACAAGAGAAGCAGCAACACATATCCACTAGATAATTAGATTGAAAGAAAACTACCCCTCTGAAGACAATGAGATGATAAAAGAGATCAAGGCCTTGAGGAAAACTTAATCCTCCCTTTTTTCCATTACTTCTCAGGTTATTTCACTTTGCTAATAAGAAATTTGATTTGCTGATGAGCAGCAGAGGAAGCTTCCAGACTTGGGGAAAAAAAACCCAAAACTTAGGTTGCGTGAGGACAAGTTATTAAAGATTCAGTGATTGTACAAACCCTGAAGGTAGAGAGTCCCCTGTGAATTAGCATGGGACCTGGGCTTTTTGGTAGAACGAGGCTGATTAAACCCTTTTTCTGTCACTGGAGATGTCCTACAGACATCCTCAGTAACAGCAGATGAAAATAGTCCATATTCAAGTCATACTCTCTGACCATGGCCATCAGGTGAGGTTTCAAGGGGAACTTGGACATCTGTGTGAGTTCGGGACTTGTAGAGGTTTCTTTGGCAGGAGGATAATTGTGTTTTAGATAGAGTTGTTAAGAAGGAAAAGAAGGGACCCCATGTCCTCATGGTCAAGGCTACAGCCTGGGAGGAGCTGGCTGGGCTGGTTGTTCCCGCTATGTGCAAGGGTGTGCCTGCAGCCCGGCTTACAGCAAGAGAGGACCCTCAAGGGAAGACATCTCTCCTCATGACATGTCCATCACCAGGAGCTTCCCCCACCATGGTACAGCTCCTCCTTGCAAGGCTTTTTGCTTGTGCATGGGACAGCAGGAAGCCTCCTTCCAATCTCATGGAGATCTTCCCCACATGAGACCTCTGCTTGGAGGTCTTTGAGGTGCAGGAGTCCTTTTCAGTCAAAAATCTCACTGAAAAGCTTCCCACCATGAGGAAGACACCTTTGGCTTTCATTCCTTTTAAAATCCCCCTTTTGTTTCTGGTTTCTTGCCCTGGTGCTTGGTGGTTTGATGACAAATCCCTTCCAAGCTGATGGAGCCACTGGTCCAACGCCCACAGGCAGAAGCCATCTCCTCTCCAAGACAGCAGTGAGACCTCCTGGCCAGCTCTGTTGCAGAGACAACCCCTCTGTATGAGTGGGTACAGGAACCCCAGACTCAGGGAACCTCTTGGATGGCCATGAGAAGCCCTTCATTGCTTCAATGGTTGGAAGTCCATCAGAAAGGTTCGGACAGTTTTTGGTCGAAGTTCAGCAGATGTAGGCAAACAAGAAATCTTGGCCACTTCAAGCACTGAAAAATGCCTCTCTCATATGCTGGGAAGTATCCACCAAAACAGACTGGATGCCTTGTAGTTGTCCAGCTATTTTTACAAACATTTTTTTGTGCGTTTACTAAATGCTATTTTCCAGGTGACAAAGAAAGGTTTGGACTTGCGGGATAGCAGTATGTAGATCTGAAGGCACCAAGGATGGTGAGGATCTCGTGAGAGATGGAAGAACAGGATCTAGCTCCTCTGGAAGCAGATGGAAGGAGGGCAACACCTGACTGAGGGATACTCCATCTGCCAGCGATGAAGGGAAACTGAGGCAGTTTGTCTGAGAAGAAAGGGTGACCAGGTATCAGAGCAGGACACAGCCTGCTGCCTTCAAATGGGCAAGGTAAAATAGAGAGCTTATTTCTTGCTTCCTCTCCTTGTCCAAGTGACAAGACCAGATCCCCACCACTGGGTCTGCCTGCCTTAAAAATGAGATTTCTTTTTTTTTTCCCTCCACTTGCCATGGGAGGTTTTTCCTTCTTTTTCCAGCCCAGGCACCTCTTCAAGGAGGAGGCACGGTAGCTGGCGTGGCACCAGGTTGTTTCTCCTGCCTGTCCACACCACTGCAAACTCACATCAAGGCATTTGGCTCAGCTTTTTATAACGAATTATTAATTTGGAGCAGCGCTGTGAGCAATCCGCCTCAGAGTGGATTTACTGCAGCCAGCAGGAGCTCGTATTTATTTTGTCACCCTCACTCCTCCTTCCCCCCCAAAAAAAATCAATTTGCAGGTACCCATGGAGGGGTCATTTCAGTCCTCACTCTAAGTCATGTCTGGTGGTGAGTCTTGGAGGTCCAGCTCCTTGGAGTTGATTTGGGACCGCTGGGACCTCTCTTCTGGCAGGGTGATCTTCCCTCTCCTTTGGCTTTCTCGTCCACCTGGCCGCTTGTTTTGAAGCTGATGTTGATGGATGGAAATCTCTCACATGAGTTTGATGCAATGGGAGGTGTTTGGAGACTGCTTTCGTCTCTAGTCGTATCAATAATTAATATGTTGATCCAGAGCAATATTTTAAACAGGATAAATACTTTCTTTTTTTCTTTCTTATTTTGGTAAACAGCAGAAGAATAACAGCAGCTGTTAGTGTCACTGCTCAGGGGGAACTTCTCAGTCTTCCTGTGGGGATACCACCATGGTCACATGTCTCATTGCAACTGGTTTTGCTAGTGTCTTCCTATTGACCACTTTCATTTATCACTCATTTTTCTATCTTAAGCCCTCTAAGACACATATTTGGATTTAGAATTCTTGTCACAGCTCAGTGTGTCCATCAGGCTTGAGGAGATCTCTGGAAGACAGGTTGAATCATCCTTGGTAGAGAGTTTCCAGTCCAAACCCTACTGGGATGGCAGATAAAGGACATCTTTCCCAAAGTCTTCAGTGCCCAACTTGTTGACTGCTGACTTAAAGCATCTTGGCCTCAGTGTCAAAATAGTTTTGAAGGTCGTTTCATCAGCTAGTTGATGGTGTTTTGCTGGAGGATACCACTGCTAACATGATTCACCTGAGGCCAATTATACCAGTGTCATTTGAACTTCTTAAATATGTAGATAGGACTTTTCTTCCTCTTGCTTGTCTGCAGAAGTCGCCTCTGCCTTTCATGATGTTCCTTGAGGTTCCCCAGCCCAAATTAAAATATCATCTGCTGTAACTTCAGCACCTCCTAATCCCTCCAATATCTGCTAAATTACTCTTTGAAATACCTTGGGAGCAGAACTAATTCCAAATGGCATTAGCTTAAATTCGCAATGTCCGACTGGCGTATTAAAAATCACCAGCTTTGAGCCCCATTGATCTAATTTTACTGGCTTTAATAGATGTCCTGCCTTCCTGC